>NC_064641.1:387578357-387881388 GCF_023864345.2 Schistocerca serialis cubense | reverse complement strand
GTGCGTTGAGTCATACTTCCACATACAGAACAGTTATACTTGTGCTTTGGTTTAGTAGGTTTTATAGTTGCTGGGGACTTAATTAATTAACTGTGTTTACGAAAATTTTCTTTCATTGTTTGTTGTTATTCTATGCAGTCAGATTGCGTAATAATACTAGTCAGGGCCAACCGATAACGAGACACAGTGTAATCGGACAGACAGCTACGAAAAATTTAAAAAGTATTTTCAATCATATTTAATTAAGCCCCCATGCACGTGGCGACCGCTGCTTCGGATCGTCCCTTGGAATCTTCTGATTGTAAAAATAGTAGACCGTAGTATTGTTGTAGTAATTTGTAGTTTAGTAATTGTAGTCTATTTTGCGTATGTAGATTTGGTAATTGTCATTCTTCTAATGGTATTTTTTTTCAGAATTTGATTTGTTGTCTTGTATACGCGTTTGACAATTTAGTGCAATTATTTCAATTGTTCGTTAATCGTGTTTGAGGGAAACTTTTCATGTGAATGGTTTTGTTGGAGATAAAGTGTCATTGTGTGCAATTTTCATATAGTGACGAGTTTTGTATATTTTGTAAATGATTACGCGATCAATGAAAAAGGCGAAAATGATGAATAGTGAGAATGACGAAATTGTTAACATGGCGAACTCGCCAACAGGCGAAAACTGTATGATGGATAATGAAGTGGAAAACAATTTAGTAAGTCGGGAAAATAGTCCGGAACCATTTCAAAATTTTTCTCAATCAGAAAATTCTCAGAATACGAGATTAACGACAGAAGATCCTGTAATAGTATCGAACACAGATGGCCTTATAGCTATGACGAAGGAGGCTGGTTTTGTGGGAAATGTTAGGGGCGAAAAGAATTTGGAACAAGTTAGTACGGAGCAGTTGATGAGTGCAATATTAAATTTGGGATCACGGCTACGATCTGAATTAAAAACACGGTTAGACTCAGTGGGATCACAGATAGGAACAATTAGAACTGAGATGGGAACAATGGAAACACGGTTAGATTCACGAATAGGGACATGTTTCAAAGATATGAAAGATGAATTAAGGAAAGAAATCAGAGAATAAGTACAACCGATTTTGAAATCTCACAATAATAGATTAATTGCAGTAGAGATTAGACAAAGGGAACAGGATAGAGAACAGGAAGAAAGAGATCGCGTGATAGTACAGAAATTTTCAGAGTTAAATTTACAACGTGCAAAGGATAAGGAAGAAATATTTGAGAGAATCGAGGAATCCGTGCCAAATGACAGATTAAATAACCTAACACAACAATATGAACAGCTAGCTACCAAATGTGTCAATACTGAAACCCGAGTCGCGACACTTACGGAAGACGTAAATAAACAGAAAGAACAATTAGGTGACTTATCGGAAAGAGTTGAGGAAATTTCAGATAAACTGACAAATCTTAGTTTACGTGGGGACAGAGATTCGGATGATACAGCACCATTGCCATTTGCAGAAACCGAAGAGTATCAGAACATAAATAAACATGTTGAAAATCAGGGAAAATTTAATGAACGCGTGAAAAGGGAATTTGAGGCTTTAAAAAAGCAAGTCAAACAGATTGAGGGCGAAAAGACAGTATTAGCAACTTAGAATCACAGATAGCAGAGGGGTATGAAGAAAGTAATTTATTTCATTTACGAGAAGCAACAAGAGAGCGCCAGGCGCGCGAATTTGACAATAATCGACATTCGGACTGGGACAGACGCGGTAGGTCTTTGTCGCCACGAGGCGAAAACTTTGACTATAAACACTTTTTGACTGTTCGGAAATTTAAGATCTTCCGCAATTCTAAGAATGACATACATCCATGTGCATAGATCAATTTATGTACGCACTTCCACCAAATTGGCCACTAAGTCACAAACTGGAATTTATGTGTGGATATTTAGAAAACGAACCGGCGACGCGGATGCGCGCACTCATTAGAGATTGTAGTAATTTGAATGAGTTTTATCATGCATTTCTATCGGCATATTGGTCCGAAAATACGCAAGACAGAGTCAAACACAGTCTTATTATGCAGCGTAATTTCAAACAGCCTGTGAGTTCCGCACGCCAGCAGAATATTTTGAAGACATGATTCGAAAGAATCAGTTCCTTTCCAGCCCTTATGGCCCGACTGAATTAATTCGCATTTGTTTAACTAAGGTGCCACAATCCATAAGACAAATTGCTTTAGCCGGAAGATGTAAAGACGACATCGAGACTTTTAAGACTTTGTTGCAAGAACTCGAGTATGACAACGACGATGGGACTTCCTGTAAATTTTTCAGTAACAGTAATTACAATAGATTTTCAGAGAAAAGGGATAGTGATCGGAACGGGCGTTATATGGGTAATGTTGAGAATGACAGACGTAACAGACAGGACAATAGATACCAGCCCTATGACAATAACAGACGTTCTAACAGAAATTACACAGACAATTATAATAGCGGTAATTCGTACCGGAATGTTCAATCATACGGAAACAGTAATCGGTATCATCAAGACAGAAATTATTCATTCAGTAATAGAAATTCTTACTACAGAAATGACCAGGGTAGTAGATACAACAATAATTTCAGAAGTGACAGTCGAAATTACACAAGAAGTAGTTATGCAGACAGACAGGAAAACAGAAATTTTAATAACAGACACAGCCAAGAATTTGCATCTAACAGACAGGAAGGACCTAATTGGCATCCTCCACGTGACAGAACTTCAGAGAGACAAGTGCAAATCGTAGAAATTGATCCGCGAAATGACGCGAATACTCAAAGACGTGACGCAAACAATCGACAATGACATGCAGCTTCGGCTTCTGGCAGCAATATAGACGGTTCAGAAAGTAATGACACTACGACTTTACACTACGTACGCATGGAAGACATGAGAGACATTTTGTTAGACGAGGAGGAAAATAATGTAGACGCATTTTTACATCTTGTTATTGAAGTATGTGTGGGTAAGAATAAGTTCACTGCAGTTTTAGATTCTGGGAGCCCATTGAATGTCATTAGTGAATCAGTTTTTCGTATATGTGAAAGAACTATTGCCTGTCCTGTGTTACCTATTTCTAAAACCACAATTCGAGGTGCTATTTCTGGAAAAAGTGTGGAAGTCAAACAACAGACCAACTTAAATTTCATTTGTCAAGGAGACGAATTTTCTGCTAATTTTATTATTGTTCCATTACTCAGCACACAAATTATATTAGGTATGGAGTTTCTTAACGCACATAAGGCAATTTTGAACTTTAAAGAAGGAAGTGTGAATTTGACTGTTGCCGGAATGCCGAAATGTTTGAAATTTTTCGAGTGTTTAACAAGATCTGAGTCAGATACAAAATGTTTAAGGTTTCTTACTTCTGATGTTTTCGTTGAGCATTATGACGACAGTGTGTTTATTCATGACAATGACAATAGATACAGAGACGCGATGGATGATATAATTAATAGCGAAGAATTAATTAATGAAAAGGTTAAGAAAGCTGAAGTGCCAGATGACGTTGCAAGAGAAGAGCTGCACCACATTTTGACTTCACATGCTACAGTGTTTAGTCATCACACAGGAACTATACAAGGCTTACAATATTTATTTAAAGTAAAAGAACACACACGATTTCGCGGGAAAACGTACGCTATTCCTTTGGCTTACAGAGACAAGGTTAATAATGAACTTCAGTACATGTTAGATCAGGGCATTATTGAGCCTGCAGTCAGTCCTTATACTAGCCCATTACACGTTGTTCTTAAAAAGGATGGATCAATTCGTTTGGTTCTGGATTCCAGACAGATAAATAACATCATCATTCCTGAAACTGACCGCCCACAAAATTTAGATGAACTTCTTCAACATTTCCATGGAATTAAAGTTTTATCCACGATTGATATGCGCGCAAGTTTTTGGCAAATAGAACTCCACCCTGATTGTAGAAAATGTACTGCCTTTTTAGCCTTTGGTAACTGTTACCAGTTTCGGAAATTACCGTTTGGACTTACTGTATCTTCAGCAGCATTCATTCGTAGCTTAAATGAAATTTTACCTGTTTATCTTCGTGACAATATTACTTCTTATGTTGACGACATTCTTATTGCTAAACGTTCTTGGAGTGAGCACAACAAAATTTTGGATTCATTGTTACGTATCTTTGCAAGAGTTGGCATTACAGTGAACTTAGAAAAATCTGAATTTGGTCGTTCTCAGGTGAAATTTCTCGGTCACATTATTTCTACAGAAGGTATTCTTCCTGATCCAGAGAAACTAGACGCTATTCGTAATTATGCTGTTCCTACCACAAAACGTGATGTTCGTAGTTTCCTTGGTGTCTGTAATTTTCTTCGACGCTTTGTTAAATTGGACGATTTGGCCACACCTAGTTTATGTGAACTATCTGGAAAGAAATGTAATTGGTGTTGGGATGAGGAAGCTCAATCAGAATTTGAACAGCTTCGTGATGCTTTAGTTGCTGCTCCACTTCTTTCACATCCGGATTTATCTAAAGAATTTTGTTTGGCGACGGACTCATCATACAAGGGCCTAGGGGCACATTTATTTCAAGAGATAGAAGAAAACGGCGTTGTAGTACAAAAGACTATTGCATTTGGAAGTCGTGTTCTTTCTAAATCAGAAAAGAATTATTCGATTACGGAACTTGAAGCTTTGGCTGTTGTTTGGGCTTTCACAAATTTCGCACATTTTTGTTTGGCAGACATACTAAGGTTTACACCGATCATCGAGCTCTGGAATTTCTTATCTCAACAAAATTAACTCACGGGAGATTGTCACGATGGGCGTTGTACCTACAGGAATTTGATTTTAGTATTGTTTACATACAGGGTTCTTCAAATATTGTTGCCGATGCTTTATCACGTGCACCTATGGGTTTGAAACAAAGTGCTGAAGAGGACTGCAAGGAAAACAATTATTGTTTGATGTATATTCAAGGTGTTGCGTTTGAGAACTTTATTTCGTCTTCGCTCCAGGACATCGCTAAGGAGCAAAATAAGTATCCAATCTGGAAGGACATTAAGGAGAAGTGGAGGAGAAAGGAAAGTGTAACGATTAGACAGCATTATTTAGTTCGCAATGACATTCTTTTTAAACGAAAATCGGTCGACAACTCTGTTTGGTTAGTTTGTATTCCTGATGAGTGGGTTAATAAGCTGATTTGGTATGCGCATTTCAGTTATGCACACTTTGGTCCCAGAAAATGCTTTCATAAATTACGAGAAAATTGCTACTTCAGTAATATGGAAAAACGTATTCGATCTGTTCTGGCCAAATGCAAATTATGTCAAAAGGCTAAGCCGCCAACAGTTTCTCACAGAGCACCATTGTTTCCTATCATTCCAGCGAAATTAAAAGACATGGCTGCAGTGGATTTGTTCGGTCCAGTGGTTCGTTCTACTAATGGTTTTGCGTACATTTTCGTAGCAGTGGAGTTGACATCAAAATATGTGCGTTTTACACCTTTACGCAAAGCAACAGCTCGTTCAGTATCTAACGCTTTTATCAAACATTTTCTTAAAGAAGTTGGTCATGTTGATAAGGTTATATCAGATAATGGATCACAGTTTCGTTCTAAAATTTGGCTTCGTACTCTACAGCGTCGTAAAATTAAACCAATTTTCATTTCACTTTTTCACTCTCAATCTAACGCTTCAGAGAGATGGATGAAGGAAATCAATAAATTGTGTCGTCTTTATTGTCATCAGAATCACAGAACTTGGGATCAGTATCTTCATATTTTTCAAAACATTCTGAATGAACTCCCTAATGTATCAACTTCTTTACCGCCATTACTGATATTAAAAAACAAAGCAGCGACAAATCGCATTTCTGAAATAGTTCCTTTCCCCCCTACACGGAAACTGCGGCATTCTGAAGTTGTCAACCTGGCTCTACGAAATATTGCATCTACGGCTGCTAGAAGAGAGAAATCAGCTAAGCGTCCTGGTCGTTCAAAAATCTTGTCAGTTGGTCAGAAGGTGTTAATTAAGTCTCATTGTTTGTCTCACAAAGGAAAAGGCTTGTGTCGCAAATTTTTTCTGCTTTATAACGGTCCATATAGAATTCGTAAAATTATTCATGATAACACTGTCGAAGTAGAAACTCTTAAATCTCGACGCTCTAAAGTAATACATCATATTTCTAACGTAAAAATTTTTGTGGAATGACACACTTTAGAGAAACTCACAGCTACATGTAAACATGCGGAGAGTACAAGGATACCGCGCTGTGTTTTGGCGGCGGCACATACTCAAAGCAACAGTCAAGTCTGCGCGCCGCACGAGGCAGTCGCTGACCGCAAACAATGACTTTCTACGTCACGCGCCTACAGCTGATCGAGCGCTCAGTGCGAATGCACTGACAGCCGTAAACAAATACACAGTTTAATTTCTCCGACTAAATTCAGTATAAAGCTATAGTGACTTGATGAATTATGTTATTAACATTCAGTATTTTTCAGGATACGGTTCTATAAAATATTTAAGAACTTCAGGTAAATTCTGTGTGTCTCCGACGTTAAGACGACTTGCTATCGAGAAATTTTCAGGAAGAATGTAATTTCCAAGAAGAAACTAATAAACTAAAAAGGTAACTATTAATTGAGTTTATTTTTTCAGGTAACATATTTCCACTTAGGTACGTACTTTAGACGTAATTTGCTGCTCGCGATTACGTGATTCATACTTTGTGCTAATTTCATGTTCTATGAATTTACGTGTGAAGCGACGTGCTTGCGTACATTTGCTGATTTTTGTCAATGTTTTATTAATGAACAGGATTGTTATTTTTATATATTATGCATCGCTTGGCTGCACTGCTTTTTCACTGATGTCATATTTTTTTTAATTATGTGCCTGCTGTGCTTATTTATTTAAATTATAATTGTAACCTGATTAGTTGTGCTGATATGTATGTAAGTTATACTTTGTGATTTATCTGCTTGCGCCTTCATGTTTACTTATTAAGATGACATATGAATATTTATTTGCTTATGCTGATATGATGCTAATGACCTGTTTGCTGCTATGCGTATGGATTGCATATTTATACATTTCTGTTTATTGTCACAACTACTCTTTAATTTGGTATATAGCAATGCTGTTGTACAGTGTACGAACATAGAGTTTAGGTTACAGTATGGTGTTAATTATAGATTGTTCGCTTGGCAGAGCCTCGTTGTAAGGATTGTGCTGCATCCACTTGTTGACATTCTGTTCTCTACTGGTATATTTACTCGCTATTGCTTGTTTTGCTTACGCTCAGTGCCTTATATTTTTAAGATAAGAAAATGAACTGCTATAATTCGACGAACGACATTAGTACAAGAAACTTCATAGAAGTCACATGAGCTGGAGGTTTTATGGAAGCTGTATAAATTTATGCTAATAGGAAGGAAGCTAACGACATGACGTACCGAAACTAGGTTTAGACCATAGACAGTCATTACACTGCATTTTTCGTGAGCAATTGAAATAGGAAGTGACACTAGACACAAGAAATACTCCACATGTTTGCTTCTGTTTGCCATAATTCTTGAAGTGGTGTACACACTGTGAAATATTATGATCATTCACACTCCGTAATCGTACTTAATTACTGAGAGTTATTCGAACTAAGTCTGTTAGAGGTCATGTATGCATTTCTTTTGTTTATAATTTATAATGAGTAGAAGATTTGGGTCAGATGGATTACACAGAGGTTGTGTGTTGACAATGTGTCTTCGGATTGTATGGGATGATGAGGTTGGCATTAGGATTTTATCTGTACTTGTTCGAGGAGACTGACTAGAGGAAAGAGTTGTTATGGAAGTGAAATGATATTAGCAATAAGGTTTATATGTATCGACGTATTGAAGAGGTATTATTGAGGTATTATTGAGATTATATGAAGTTGATGATTATTGGAGTTTTGGTGGACAAGAGGTAAGGTAAATGCTATTAATGATAAGGTTTATATGTATCGACGTAAGAGGTATCATTGAAATATTGAGATTATGTGATGCTGATGATTATTGGAGTTTTGGTGGATAAGAGGTAAAGTAAGTGAGGAGCATTTTTTTTTTTTTTGTTGTTGGTCTATATGGAACAAGGAGGATGAAGATAGCAGACTGTAGAAGTAGATAGCAGACTGTAGAAGGAAGATAGTCTATACACACACTTTGTTAAATCAATAAGCAGTATATACTTTTTTTGGAGAGAGGAAGTAGTTGCATATCTTGGCACACTGACAGTTGTTCAGCAACCGTACATTTTGATCTGGCTTGGCAAACATTGATCTTGACATGATGACTATGACGTTGACTTAACTATTATTGACTGTTATACATTGCTGCCACTACTACTTGATACACATGATGAACATCAAATTTTGACAGAATTACATTTACACAGTTAACACTATTCAATTACACAGTAGTACTTAATGTGGATGAGAGATGAGTGAGAGTGTTTTGTGTGTTTTCCTTTCCTAATCCTACCCACCTATCTCCTAAATATTATTTTATTTGTTTGTTGTGGCTTGAACTGACACCCATAAATACACTCCTGGAAATGGAAAAAAGAACACATTGACACCGGTGTGTCAGACCCACCATACTTGCTCCGGACACTGCGAGAGGGCTGTACAAGCAATGATCACACGCACGGCACAGCGGACACACCAGGAACCGCGGTGTTGGCCGTCGAATGGCGCTAGCTGCGCAGCATTTGTGCACCGCCGCCGTCAGTGTCAGCCAGTTTGCCGTGGCATACGGAGCTCCATCGCAGTCTTTAACACTGGTAGCATGCCGCGACAGCGTCGACGTGAACCGTATGTGCAGTTGACGGACTTTGAGCGAGGGCGTATAGTGGGCATGCGGGAGGCCGGGTGGACGTACCGCCGAATTGCTCAACACGTGGGGCATGAGGTCTCCACAGTACATCGATGTTGTCGCCAGTGGTCGGCGGAAGGTGCACGTGCCCGTCGACCTGGGACCGGACCGCAGCGACGCACGGATGCACGCCAAGACCGTAGGATCCTACGCAGTGCCGTAGGGGACCGCACCGCCACTTCCCAGCAAATTAGGGACACTGTTGCTCCTGGGGTATCGGCGAGGACCATTCGCAACCGTCTCCATGAAGCTGGGCTACGGTCCCGCACACCGTTAGGCCGTCTTCCGCTCACGCCCCAACATCGTGCAGCCCGCCTCCAGTGGTGTCGCGACAGGTGTGAATGGAGGGACGAATGGAGACGAGTCGTCTTCAGCGATGAGAGTCGCTTCTGCCTTGGTGCCAATGATGGTCGTATGCGTGTTTGGCGCCGTGCAGGTGAGCGCCACAATCAGGACTGCATACGACCGAGGCACACAGGGCCAACACCCGGCATCATGGTGTGGGGAGCGATCTCCTACACTGGCCGTACACCACTGGTGATCGTCGAGGGGACACTGAATAGTGCACGGTACATCCAAACCGTCATCGAACCCATCGTTCTACCATTCCTAGACCGGCAAGGGAACTTGCTGTTCCAACAGGACAATGCACGTCCGCATGTATCCCGTGCCACCCAACGTGCTCTAGAAGGTGTAAGTCAACTACCCTGGCCAGCAAGATCTCCGGATCTGTCCCCCATTGAGCATGTTTGGGACTGGATGAAGCGTCGTCTCAAACGGTCTGCACGTCCAGCACGAACGCTGGTCCAACTGAGGCGCCAGGTGGAAATGGCATGGCAAGCCGTTCCACAGGACTACATCCAGCATCTCTACGATCGTCTCCATGGGAGAATAGCAGCCTGCATTGCTGCGAAAGGTGGATATACACTGTACTAGTGCCGACATTGTGCATGCTCTGTTGTCTGTGTCTATGTGCCTGTGGTTCTGTCAGTGTGATCATGTGATGTATCTGACCCCAGGAATGTGTCAATAAAGTTTCCCCTTCCTGGGACAATGAATTCACGGTGTTCTTATTTCAATTTCCAGGAGTGTATTATGGGTTTACTGATATTTGAGTATTTGTAATAGTTAATATGACAATTATCTGATATCATTTGTGTGTTTGTTATGATTTGTATGTTTAGTGTAAAAGCATTTGTATGTGTATTCAAACTATTGTTCATGCCTGAACTGTCTGATTAGTGATGGTGAATATTATGAACTGTTAGCTGCACCTCTTCAACATAATGGGTGCCACTTAGAAACGTTTAATTTCTGCTGATGAACTGTGTGATCAGTGATAGTGAATATTAATGACTGTTACTTGTACTTTTTCTACATGATTGGTGCCACTAGGACATGTTTAATTTCTGCTTATAAACTTTGATGAACAGTGTAATCAGTGATAGTGAATATTATGGACTGCTCTCTGGACCTGCTCATCATTGCTAGGTACAACTGATGGACTGCTTTTGCTGAAATAATGTCACTTGTTGGTGTCTGCACCTGCTAAACTTTACTGGGTGCCACTAATGGAACTGCTTCTACTGAAATGAAGTCACTTGTTGCTGTCTGCACCTACTCAACATTGCTGGGTGCCACTAATGGAACTGCTTCTACTGAAATGAAGTCACTTGTTGGTGTCTGCACCTGCTCAACATTACTGGGTGCACAGATGAAGCTACTTCTATGGAAATGTTGTCACTTGCCGGTGTCTGCACCTACTCAACATTGCTGGGTGCCACTGTTAGAACTGTTTCTACTGAAATGAAGTCACTTGTTGCTGTCTGCACCTACTCAACATTGCTGGGTGCCACTAATGGAACTGCTTCTACTGAAATGAAGTCACTTGTTGGTGTCTGCAACTGCTCAACATTACTGGGTGCACAGATGAAGCTACTTCTATGGAAATGATGTCACTTGCCGGTGTCTGCACCTACTCAACATTGCTGGGTGCCACTGTTAGAACTGTTTCTACTGAAATGAAGTCACTTGTTGCTGTCTGCACCTACTCAACATTGCTGGGTGCCACTGATGGATTGCTTATACTGAACTAATGTGACTTGTTGCTGGGTGTACCTGCTAAACTTTACTGGGTGCCACTGATGGACTGCTTCTACTGAAAAGATGTCACCTGTTGGTGTCTTTTTTGTATAAACTAATCATTGAAAGCATTTTATGTGAACATTTGTATAAACTGATTTTTTGTGTATTGTGTGAACTCTCATGTAAAGTCACATGTATGAAAGGAAGTTGTATTGCTTACTGTATTTCATATATTAGGTTATTGAAAGGTCAGTGCAAAGCCAAAATTTTAACTAATTATGTTATATTTAGGTATTAATATTATCTTTTATTTTTGTCTGTATTTTTCTGGACGAATTTGGTGGTATTTTCACCACCAATGCTGGCAAAAATACCATCAAATTCTGGCCTGTGGAGGAGGGGCATATGAAAGGTGGCTACACTGAGCCACTGCGCCAGAGATTGCGCCAAAGTGTATTATTAAGCTGCCTCCACAGTGCTTGTCGAGAGCTCGTGGTAGTCAGTGCCTGTTAAGAACTCGTAGCAGTCAGTACTTGTTAAGAACTCGTAGCAGAGAGTGTTTGTTGAGATGTGCTAGTAGGCAGTGCTTGCTGAGATGTGATACTGAAGAGTCTTGTTGAGATGTGGTAGTAGAGAATCGGTGTAGAGATATATTGTAAGGATTAGAGTGATTTTCATCAAAACAAATGAGGTAACTAACTCCGTTTCTTTTTATTTCAGTGTCCTAAATAATGCGTCATTACAGGTTCAGTCAACAAAGCATCTGGCGTGTGTTCTTGTATTAGAGTTTAATTCTGCTTTCTTTACGCAATTATAGTATTTGTAATTTTCTTTTATCACGTCAGTAAAATTGGTATTTAAAAATTCTTGTCTTGTTGAAGAAGAACCGTGCCAGATGTGCGTTGAGTCATACTTCCACATACAGAACAGTTATACTTGTGCTTTGGTTTAGTAGGTTTTATAGTTGCTGGGGACTTAATTAATTAACTGTGTTAACGAAAATTTCCATTTCATTCTTTGTTGTTGTTCTTTGCAGTCAGATAGCGTAATAATACTAGTCAGGGCCAACCGTTTACGAAACAGCGTAATCGGACATACAGCTACTAAAAAACCAAAAGTATTTTCAATCATATTTGATTAAGCCCCCATGCAAGGTGAATAACTGAAATGGGTTTGTTCGTTTAATAATAGGTGTGGTGATGTACAGATCTGTCTTTTAATTTCTAAAACTGGTTGAGTTTAGCCCCCTTCCTCTGTGTGAAAGACATGTGCATCTATTATGTATTTGTGGTTATTGTTCAGCCAATTTTCTGCAAAGGCTGAATCAGGCTTCTTCAACCTCTAGCTTCTGTGGTGTTTTTTTAAGCCTGGTGCAGATTGTGCAGATCCAATGTAGCAAGACTGACACTCACGGCATGTGATTTTATAAACCCCACGTTTTGTAATGGCTGGCTGTTCGTCTTTTGCATTGAACAAGCAACGACCTATTGTCGAAGGGACAGAGAAAAACATCGAGAAATTTCTCAGAAAAACGGAAACTGAAGATTCAAATTTCGCGTTTAAAAAACCATTCATGCAGGGAGATAGATGTACCGTCGTTTGAACTCCCTTGTGAACGGCTAGAAATAGGCATCCCTGACGATGAGAAGCCACATCCGGATGGAATCCCAATTCGGTTTTATAGGGAGTAGTCTATGGCATTGGCCTCTTACGTAGCTTGCATTTATAGCGAATCTCTCGCCGAGCGCAGTCCCAGGAGAAAGGAAAAAAGCGCAGGTGGCTCATGTGTGTAAGAAAGCTAAAAGAACAGGTACGCAAAATTACGGGCCAGTTTCCTTAACATAGGTACGCTGCAGAGTTCTTGAACATATTCTCAGTTCGAATATAATAAATTTCCTTGAGAAAGAGAGCTTCTGTCCATAAGAAAGCACGGATTTAGAAAGCATCACTTGTGCCAAACTCCGCTTAACCTTTTCTCATACGATATCCTACGAGTCATCGATGAAGAGCGACAGGCAGGCATATAGACAGTCCAGTCATTTTTGCCTCCCTCCATTTGCGACTGGAATAGGAAAGGGAATGATTAGTAGTGATATGAGATATCTTACGCCATACCCCATACGGTGTCTTGCGGAGTATGTACGTAGATGTGGATGTAGATCACCTATCTTTAAATGTTATAAAGGACAGTCAAATGAAAACGAGACAGATGGAAAAAATAAGTAAACTGCTTATTATTTCAGAAGTAGTCACTATAAATGGTAATAGACTTACCCCACTGTGAGATAATACGTTCATGGAAAAATGTCTGCGGTTGCTTACGTCACCATGAGTTTTCTCAGGCGTGCACTTCTTTATCCGAAGCAAATCGACGGCCGCGTATGTTTCTTCAGGGCTCAAAAATATTGAAAATGGCGCAGGGAAAGAGATCGGGACTGTATGGAGGATCTAAATCTACTTAGATACTCCGCAAGCCACCATTTGGTGCGTGGGAGAGAGTCCCCTGTACCACTACTAGTCATTTCCTTTCCTGTTCCCTCGCAAATAGAATGAGGGGAAAACGACTATCTATATGCTTCCGTATGAGCCCTAATTTCTCGTATCTTATGTTCGTGGTCCATACGCGCCATGTTGTCGACAGCAGAATAGTGTGGCAGTCAGCTTCAAATGCTGGTTCTCTAAATTTTTTCGATAGTGTTTCTAGAAAAGTACGTCGCCTTCTCTCCAGGGATTCCTATCTGAGCTCCCGAAGCATCTCCGTAACAAGTATTGTTAGAACATACTGGTAACAAATTGCTTCGATGTCTTCCTTCAATCCGTCCTGGTACGGATTCCAAGCATTCGAGTACCAGCGTCCTGTATGCGGTCTCCTTTACAGGTGAATCACTTTTTCCTAAAATTCTCCCAATCAACCGAAGTCGAAAATTCGCCCTCCCTATCACAGTTCTCGCACGCTCGTTCCATTGCATATGGCTTCGCAACGTTACGTCCAGATATTTAAACGAATTGACTGTGTCAAAAAGGACACTAGTAATACTGCATCGGAAAATTACAGGTTTGTTCTTCCTACTCATCCGCATAACTTACATTTTCCCACATTTAGAGCTAGCTGCCATTCATCACACCAATAGCATTTTTTTCCAAGTCGTCTTGCACCTTCCTACAATCACTCAACTTCGGTACCCTGCCGCAGACCCAGCATCATAAGTAAACAGCCGCAGGTTTCTTCCCACCCTATCCGCCAAATCATTTAGCCTATATGTACAGAGAACAACGGCTGTCCTATCACACTTCTGTGGGGCACTCCTGACGATACCCTTGTCTCTGAAGAACACTCTCCGTCGAGGACAACATACTGGATTCTATTACTTGAGAAGTCTTCGAGCCACTCACATATCTGAGAACTTATTCCGTAAGCTCATACTTTCATTAACAGCCTGCAGTGAATCATCGAGTGAAATGTTGTGCGGACATCTAAAAATATGGAACCTGCCTAAAAATATGGCTCTGAGCACTATGGGACTTAACATCTGAGGTCATCAGTCCCCTAGACTTAGAACCATTTAAACCTAACAACATCACACACACCCATGCCCGAGGCAGGATTCGAACCTGCGACCGTAGCGGTATCGCGATTCCAGCGCCTAGAACCGCCCCTGCGCGGGATTAGCCGAGCGGTCTGTTGCGCTGCAGTCATGGATTGTGCAGCTGGTCCCGCCGGAGGTTCGAGTCCTCCATCGGGCATGGGTGTGTGTGTTTGTCCTTAGGATAATTTAGATTAAGTAGTGTGTAAGCTTAGGGTCTGACGACCTTAGCAGTTAAGTACCATAAGATTTCACACACATTTGAACACCTAGAACCGCTCGGCCACCACTGCGGGCGTTGTATAAGTAATCAAAAGTAGTTGAGCGCCCAACTTCTGCGTTTTTATGTAACAAAAGCAATTACGTTTGATGCAAGTTCAGTTTATGTGCAAAAACATAAAGAACTACATATAATCAATGTTTTCATTGTGTACTCAACAGAACATTCTTCATCATGATCAAAGGCAAGAGCTTCCTATTGTTACTGATAAATGCGAAAGTTGTTTATGAACAAAAGAAACATGTTTTGTATCAGTTCGACGAAGTGTTGAAGCGATGTTAGATACGTTTCTTTTTATTTTGCCTTTTTTTTGAGGAAACAGTGTTTGCTAGCGCTATATGGTAAACATATATTGTTTTCTTTATTTTTACTACAACATCCCCCTGTTTCCTTTTACAAATCAACAGTTTTCTAATAAAATCTGAATTACACATTGACGATTTCAATTTTGATATAAATACTTTTTACTTTTAACTAACAATCAACAGGATAACTATGCAGAACAAAAATATTCCGTAGGTTATCTGGCACTTATTACAGGGTGATTTTTTCCGTCGTGTACAAACTCTAGGGATTGATCTGTGAGAGGATACAGAACAAAAAGCGTCTAATGAACTAATATCCGGAAATGCATGGTTTTCATGCAAGAGACCATTTATCCAATCATACATGGTTACAGAGACTGCGGTCTAATAAGCGCTGTACCATGCAGCCACAGCAACAGTATGTGCTGAAAATGGTTTCCATATGCCTCCACGCATGCGTGTACAAGCCGTAGCATGTTCTGTTTCACATGTTCACATCGTCAGGCTGTAGGCGAGTGTCAAAAGCTTGCATGAATACGCTGCTCCAGTATCTCCTCACCTGAAATGGGCTCTACATGCAAGATACTTTTGAGATTGCCCCATAACCAGAAATCGCACGGGTTAAGATCCATTGAACGACCAGGCCATATAATTGGACCCCTTCGTCCGATCCATCGGCCAGCGAAGACACGGTTGAGCCGCGTCCGAACGTTAACGGCGAAGTGGACTGGAGTACCATCACGTAGCATCCACGTAGCCCTTCGAACCATCACTTCTTCCAGCACCGGAGGTAAAGTCACCAGCAAGGAACGGTGATAGTTCTGGCTTGTTAGGCAACGTGGAAGGAAGACTGCTCCCAAAATACTGTTGCCAATTATCCTGGCCCACAGATTCCGGCTGCACCGATGCCGATGATTCACTGTCACCACACCATGGGGGTCCTGCATACTATTCCACAGACGGCTGTTATGAAAGTTGAAGTTACCACTTCACGTAAATGTGGCCTCACCTGTGAATAGGATGAATGACACAAATCCCGGAATCGTGGTTCCCTGGTAAAGAAACCAGTGACAAAACGCTCCCGATGGGGAAGGTCTGTCGCTACTAAGCCCTTCACAAGCTGTAAGTGATAGGGGTAGAATGTTCCACACGGTCGTCTGGCTTACCCTGTGCTGGCGAGATAACTGCCTGGCACTGACACGGCGGTCGCCATCCACAGTTTCAAATGGTTCAAATGGCTCTGAGCACTATGGGACTTAACATCTGTGGTCATCAGTCCCCTAGAACATAGAACTACTTAAACCTAACTAAGCTAAGGACATCACACAACACCCAGTCATCACGAGGCAGAGAAGCCATCCACAGTGTGAATCACATTTTCCTCCAAGTTTGGTGTCCGAACATTTCGGGAACGTCTTTCACGGTTTCTTGTTTCCTGAAACGAGCCTGTCTCAGATAAACGGCGAAACGCTGTTGCATACTTTGAGTGCTGTAGTTGTTGTCGGAGGGGACAGGTCTTCTCATACAATATTGCTACCCTCCGCCCGTTGGCCGGCCACTGTGGCCGAGCGGTTCTAGGCGCTTCAGTCCGGAACCGCGCTGCTGCTACGGTTACAGGTTCGAATCCTGCCACTGGCATGAATCTGTGTGATGTCCTTAGGTTCGTTAGGTTTAAGTAGTTCTAAGTCTAGGAGACCGATGAACTCAGATGTTAAGTTCCATAGTACTTAGAGCCATTTGAACCAGTTTTGTTAAGCCCCACAGTGCTTAGAGCCATTTGAGCCATCCGCCCGTCGCCATTTGTCATTTAGTAAGTAAAATCAATGTCGGCAAGCACTCAAGCTAAAGTGGTTGTAGGGATATCCAGAGAGCGATTCGAATCGAAGAACGTAAACACAAGCAAGGTCAATCATTCTACTATCAATGACGCCTATCGAGGACTTCAGAGCACAGCTAGAACTGCCGTACAATACAGGGCCCCAGTATTCACAAACACTGTCGCTTCATTGGATAGGCCCCCGTGACTTGCTAGTGGCCGTATCGGCGCCGTTCGCACGAGCAAGCTGCGGATGTAGTATTAAGCCAGAATGTCTCTGACCTTTCCTTCACATCGGCACTCGGGCTGCACTGGGAATCTGAATCACAGTTGATATTGAACTGGGAAAAGCAGTTCAATGGAATGGACAGTGTCTTGACAAGAGGCTGTAAGATGAACATCAACAAAATTAAAATAATGGTAATGGAATGTAATGAAAATAAATCAAATAATGCAATCTGAGTAGGAAATGAGACACTGAAAGTATCAGATGAGTTTTACTATTTGTGCTGACTGGAACGTTACTTGTCTACCGCAAGCCCAATCATATGGTCGGACCCTCATGCAAGCAGCTGACAAGTATCCTGTGTTGAAACTGATCTGTAAGTTGCAGAATTCTTTGCCAGTTTCGCGACTCTTAGTTTTCGAGCTACTATACTCTCCAAAAGATAGCTACGGAATTGGTGGACTAATATCCGTAAATGTATACACATTCTACTGAACTGCCGGCCGTGGTGGCCGAGCGGTTCTAGGTGCTTTAGTCTGGAACCGCGCGACTGATACGGTTGCAGGTTCGAATCCTGCGTCGGGAATGGATGTGTGTGGTGTCCTTAGGTTAGTTAGGTTTAAGTGGTTCTAAGTTCTAGGGGACTGATGACCTCAGATGTTAAGTCACATAGTGCTCAGAGCCATTTTTTTTCTACTGAACTATCTTAGTAATGTCCCCCACACCCCTCTCTGCTGGACCCGCTCCTGCGTGTAGTCGATGTGAATGCTTCTAGTGATTGTATGCAAACGTGCATTCACACGACAACGGCTCTTTATGCCTATGTATGCACAATACGCTGCCTTTGTGTATTTATTGAAGGACCTTTTTTATACATCGAGAGCTGAACTAGAAATGTTTATCTAGCAAGACTGACTGTCAGGTTTATAACCCATCATCACTAGCATATTATGTACATCTGTAGCAGCGACATGCATGCTAGTTAATTCGATAGGATCTGAAAACGATACTATCACTTAGTACACAGTTTATCATGTTCGTCTCAGCTGTCAAATCTTAGGCAATGACAATTCTTGATAACGTTTGTTCAAATGTGTGTGAAATCTTATGGGACTTAACTGCTAAGGTCATCAGTCCCTAAACTTACACACTACTTAACCTAAATTAGCCTAAGGACAAACACACACACCCATGCCCAAGGGAGAACTCGAACCTCCGCCGGGACCAGCCGCATAATAACGTTTGATATAAGTATCCTATAGTGTAAACATGGAACTGATCTGTACTCGACAACTTGTGTACTAAATGGTAGGATAGATTTCATATCCTATCGAACTAAATGACAAGCATGTCACTGCTATAGAGGTACAGAATATGCCAGTGATGATTGGTTATAAACACGAAAACCGGTTTTGGCAGATTAACATTTCTAGTGCAGTTCTTGGTGTACAGCAAATGTACTTACGTGAATATCTGGAAGCCGCGGAACACCAGGCATTCAAGATTTTTGTATTTGATCACGCTAAAGATCAACTGCCAATCCCTACAGCAAACGGCGTCCCTCTGTAGGTCTCTCTGCATTTCACTACAATCTCATAGCGTTGTGACTTCTGTAAATACAACAATAAGGAGCGTAAGATATGGGCTCTATACATAATACCAGTTTCTTAACTAGTTGCCTTATAACAGGATTCATTTCCTAGTGCTGCAAACGTGTAGCGTATTCTCTCTAGACATCTTTCAACGTACGCTGATTGATGTACGAGGGTCGTTCAACAAGTAATGCCCCACATTTTTTTTTTTAAAGAGCCATTATATACATAGACAAACGTCCTTGTTGGTGATTCATATCTGATGTCTGTTCTGTGAGCCGGTGAAGTTTCGAACCATTCTTGCAGATTGCAGAGCCGTAGTACAGCGACAAAATGGAGTCTACATACGACTCACGTTACAAGCAGCGTGTTGTTAATGAATTATTGTGCGCAGAAAAAGAAACCGAGGTGAAAATCCCTAAACGTTTGTGTGCAGTGTATGGCGATGCTGTAGTTAGAAGTACAGTTGGGCGATGGTAAAGAAAGTTACAGCCTTAGGAAATGCGGAAACAGAGCTCCATGATCAGCCATGTTCGGAACGTCCTGCCACAGGAACTGCTCCAGACATCCTGGATCGCTTAGATGCCATTATTCGTGCCGACCGACGCATCACAACTCGATAATTAGCTCAACAGTTGTCGCTCAGCATCGGAAGTGCCTCTGCAATGATCGGGATTTTCGCGTATTCATATAGGTGCTCTCGATGGGTTCCACGAATGCTCACAGCACCACAAGATTCAAAGAAAGGCCTTTTCATCTAAATTGTTGGAGCGTTTTGAGAACACGGGGAGCACACTTTGAAGATGACGACAGTGTACGTCACGCAGTGAAACTATGGCTACGCCTACAGGGCAAGAGCTTTTACCAGCAGCAAATACATGGTCTTCCACAACATTGGCGTACGGCCATAGAACGTGATGGAGACTGCGTAGAAAAATAGGACATGGACAAGACATGTTGATATATACTGTCAACAAATTCTGACTCTTAACAATAAATATTTTCTGAAAAAAAATGTGGGGCATTCCTTATTGAACAACCCTCGCATCTCAAGTTGTTGAAAAGAAGGAATATTAAAGCAGCATTATTCATTCAGAATAATACAACAAATCTCCGGTGTTGTTGTTGCTGAGGATTCTGGGGAAGTTGAGAAGTAGGTGCGCATGTTGAAGAGCTTGAATCCGTCCGGTACGATTAGGACAGGTCCAAAATTTTCAGCTTCAAATCAGAAGCCAGAAAGCTGAGCGTAACTGTGAAACTGCTCTTGCATTATATACTCAGAGTGCTCCATCCGTCAGATGGTTCGATGAACGATAGAATCGTTTTACATAGAGTGTGAAGGGGTCCTTCAATATTTGGGAGCCTTCATGAGAGTACGTACCTTCGTTGTATTGTAAGAATGATACGAGGTATGTCCACAAAGTAAGTTCCGTTTGCTTATACAAAAAAAACGTGTACAGATACAGAAAAAATATATATTGTACAAAAATCTACAACTGTTAAACTACTGTTGGACTTAGCTTCCGAAATTTTGTAGGCACTTGTCATAGCGTGGCGTAAGTTTTCCTAGAAGGTTGATTTCCCTAAATCATTTCAGGCAAATGCCGGGATGGTTCCTTTGAAAGGGCACGGCCGATTTCCTTCCCAATCCTTCCCTAACCCGAGCTTGCGCTCCGTCTCGAATGACCTCGTTGTCGACGGGACGTTAAACACTACCCACCACCACCACCTAGAAGGTAGTTGCCTGTGTATTCAACCATGCAGTTACATGTTCTTTCAGCTTGTCATCATCGTTGAAGTGTTGACGACCAAGGACAGATTTTAGGTGTAAGAAGAGATGAAAGTAGCTAGGAGCGAGGTCCGGGCTGTACGGAGGATGATCAAACGCGTCCCAGTGAAATTCCGTAAGAGTTGTTTGGTCACATTCGCCGTGTGAGGTCTGACATAATCGAGGAAAAAAACAACACCTTTTCACAGTAATCCTCGGCGCTTGTTCTGTATTGCGCGGCGCAATTTCTTAACGGTCTCGCAGTAACCATGTGCATTTATTGTTTTGCCTCGTGCTAAGAAATCAATCAGCAAAATGCCTTTTCTGTTCCAAAAAACGGTGCACATGACTTTTCAAGGTGTTAAGATTTGCTTGGACTTAACCTTCGTTGGGGATGAAGTGTGCTTCCATTCCACTGACTGCCGTTTTGTTTCGGGGATGTCGTACGATACCCAAGTTTCATCCCCCGTGACTACTCGAGAAAGAAAACCATCGACTTCTTCATTGTAGCGTGTCAAAAACTGAAGTGCACTGCCCATCCGTTGTTTTTTTTTGTGTTGTTCAGTATGAATTTTGGGTACCCAACGTAAGCAAAGTATTCGAAATTTCAGTTTTTCAGTAACAGTTTCATGAATTAGTGATCGTGAGATTTGCGGAACTTCCATAGTAGGGGCACTAAGTGTAATCTTACGGTTGTGCTTAATATTCTCTTCAATTGTGTGAACCAGTTCATCAGTAACCACAGTCGGGCGTCCACTTCGTTCTTTATCGTGCACCTGATCACGTTCTTCATTGAACAGTCTGACCAATGATCTAACCATTGAATCACTCATAGCATTTTGTCCGTAAACCTCGCAGATTTGCCGATGAATTTCCTTTGGTTTGATCTTCTTTGCATTTAGAAAACGAATCACAGATCTGATTTCACACGTGGCGGCATTTTCAATTACTGCTGACATTATAAAGAAGGACTACATAGCACATGTCGGCAGCAGCGATCTGAAAATGGCGTATGTGTCTTCTCCTTGAGTCAGAGTAACTGCCGCGCATGCTCGGAGCTGTGGTTGTAGCGCTGCCACCGATAGAAATAGAAACGGAACTTACTTTGTGGACGACCCTCGTACTACGTACCAATCCAGATGACTGTTATCTTGGCGGTAATTTTGTAGTAAGCTGCGTCAAATAGTATTTGTGCGCTATGTCTAGCGATATTCTGCCGTGCCATTAATGCATGGTACTTGCAGAATCCGATGTAGATTAAAACTTTGCTGCCTTCATTGAAATCGTAAACATGAAAGTACCTGTCAGTAGCATATCAGTCAACACAGGTGACCTTTCTTTACTACTTTCTCTTGAGTTAACTTCTCAACAGAGTACGCTGTCAGATGCAAAGTAACCCAATACCCCAGTATTATGTGGAATTGACCACTACGAGGCATGAGAGGCAGACCTGCCGTCATAAAAGGAGGCAGGGAGTCTTGTGTTGTCAGCAGAGAAGCAGAAACAACACGACAGTTTGGTAAGGCGAGCTCAGTGACTCTGAGTGTCGTCTATTTATTGGATGTCACTTGAGTGTCACAGCTATGAGGGACGCGTAAACCCTTCTAGAGCTGGCTAAGTCGACTGCAGATGTTGTAGATTAGATTAGATTAGCACTTGTTCCATAGATCATGAATATGACACTTCGTAATGATGTGGAACGTGTCAGGTTAATAAAAGGTGTCTATACAAGATATTACATTACACAAAATATTACATGACACTTAATATTATCAACTTTTTTTCTTTTTTTGCGAGAGGGGTGGGGAAATTACCCACTTACTACATCCAAAAATTCATCTAATGAGTAGAAGGAGTTGCCATTCAGAAATTCTTTTAATTTCCTTTTAAATGCTATATGGCTATCTGTCAGACGTTTGATGTTTTTGGGTAAGTGACCAAAGACTTTCGTGACAGCATAATTTACCCCTTTCTGAGCCAAAGTTAGATTTAACCTTGAGTAGTAGGAGATCATCCTTTCTCCTAGTGTTGTAGCCATGTACACTGCTATTACTTTTGAATTCCTTCGGATTGTTAATAACAAATTTCATAAGTGAACACACACACACACACACACACACACACACACACATATATATATATATATATATATATATATATATATATATATATATATATATATATATATGGAATAGACCACTACGAGGCATGAGAGGCAGACCTGCCGTCATAAAAGGTCTGTGATACGGTTTTTGTTGGCAAGAAACCTAAAACCTATAGAAATTTATCGTGAACTGTGCTAAGTGTACGGAAACAACGTAATGACTGAATGTTCCGTCCGGAAATGGTGCATTCGGTTTAAAAATGGCCGAACCAACGTTCATGATGAAGAGAAGAGTGGACGCCCGAGCATTGTGACTGACGATCTTGTCGCTAAAGTTGATGTAACAATTCGTGAAAACCGTCGCTTCACAATAACGGAGCTTTCGCTTTCTTTTCCACAAGTTTTACAGACTTTGTTGCTTGAAATTGTCACTCAAATGCTAGGCTACCACAAATTTTGTGCACGGTGGGTGCCCAAAATGCTTACAGAGCATCATAAAGAACAGCGAATGGGGGCAACGTTGACATTTCTGGAGGCCTACCACGAACATGTCTGATTGATTACTGGATCGAATCGTAACTGGTAAACACATCAATTGCGAGACAAAATTACAGTCCATGGAGTGGGGGCACAAAAGGTCCCCCCAAAAACCAAGAAAATGTTTGCAAACCTTGTCAGCAAGGAAGTTGATGGCGACATTGTTTTGGGATAGGCAAGGTTTGCTTCTTATTGATTTTCTCGAACGTGAATCAGCCATGAATTCTGCTCAGTACTGTCAAACTTTGCACAGCCTTACAAGAACAGTTCAAAACAAACGCCGAGGAGAGCTGACGTCCAAAATTTTGTTTTCGCACGGCAATGCCTGGCCTCACACGGCAAACCGCACTAAAGAACTCCTTAATTCATTCAAATGGGAAATTTTCCCTCATCCGCCCTACAGCCCCGATCTTGCACCAAGCAACTTCCACTTGTTTCTGCAAGATGAAGAACTGGCTTACAACGCAGCGCTTTGACGACGATGCGGAACTCCAGGCGGGCGTCACTCACTGGCTGAAGTATCAGGCGGCACAACTTTACGACGGTGTTCAAAGATTGCCCACCGCTGTGATAAGTGCCTCATTGTGTTTGGTGACTATGTGGAAAAGTAGTATGTCAGTCGCTCTTTCAGATGGATATAATAAAATGTATTTCTTGTGCTTAGTTTTTTTTAGTGCCAAAACGTTCCATACTTTCTGAATAGCCCTCGTATCATAGACAGGGAGAAATTGCGTAATCAGATACTGCATTCTAAGGCGTAACCATAAGCAGATATAGGCTCAGATCACAATTTAGTAGTGATGAAGAGAGGCTGAAGTTTAAGAAACTAGTGACGAAGAGTCAGTGCACAAAGAATGGGGAAACGGAATTACTAAGGAATGAGAAGATACTCTTGAACTTCTCTGAGGCTGTAGATATTACGATAAGTAATAGCTCAGTAGGCATTTCAGTGGAGAGGAACGGACATCTCCATAATAGCAATCGGTAACTGCGAAGAAAGAATGAGCAACACAAGAAATACGTCGGCTGATCGATGAAAGAAGGAAGTACAAAAATGTTTAAGGAAATTCAGGAACACGGAAATACAAGTCACTTAAGAATGAAATGAATAAGAAGTGCAGAGAAACCAAGGTGAAATGGCTGCATGAAAAATGTGAAAAAATTGAAAAAGGAATGATTGTCTCCAGGACTGCCCCAGCATATAGAAACGTCGAAACAGCATTCGGTGAAATTGAAAGCAGAGGGTAACACTAAGAGTGCAATGGGAATTCAACTGTTAAATGCAGATGAGAGAGCGAATAGATGGAAAGAGTAAATTCAAGGCCTCTATGAGCTGGAAGATGTGTCTGATGACGTGATAGAAGAAGAAACAGAAGTCGATACAAACGAGATATGGATCAAGTGTCACGAACAGAATTATACACGAGCTTTGGAAGACGTAAAATCAAATAAGGCACAAGGTATAGACAGCATTCCATCGCAATTTCTAAAATCTTTGGGGGAAGGCAACAAAACGATCACTCACAGATTTTAGAAACTGACAAGTTCGAGAATTATCGTACAATATCAGCCTAACAGATCACGCATCCAAGGTGCTCACAAGAATAATATACAGCAGAATGGGAAAAACAACTGAGGACGTGTGGGATGATGATCAGTTTGGCTTTAGGAAAGATAAAGGCACCGGAGAGGCAGTTCTGACATTGCGAGTGACCAAAAAAAAAAAAAAAAAAAAAAAAAAAAAAAAAGCACATTCATAGGATTTGTCGACCTGGAATAAGCATTTGGCAATATCAAATAATGTTAGATTCTCGAAATTATGGGAAAAATAGGGGTAAGCCATAGGGTAGGGTAAAACGGGTAATATAGAATATGTACAAGAGCCAAGAGGAGACAATAAAAAAGTGGAAGACCAAGAACGAAGTACTCGGATTAAAAAGCATCTAAGATAGGATCGTAGTCTTTCACCCCTACTGTTCAATCTGTACATCGAAGAAGCAGTGATGGTAATAAAAGAAAGTTTCAGGAGTGGAATTAAAATACAAGGTGAAAGAACATCAATGATACGATTCGCTGATGACATCGCTTTCCTGAGTGAAAGTTAAGAAGAGTTACATGATTTGCTCAATGGAATGAACAATCTAATGAGTACAGAAGATAGGCTAAGAGTAAATCGAAGGAAGACGAAAGCAATGAGAAGTAGCAGAAATGAGAACAGCGAGAAATGTAACGTCAGGATTCATAGTCAAGAAGTGTGTGAAGTTAAGGAATTTTACTACCTAGGTAGCAAAATAACCAATGACGGACGGAGCAAGGAGAACATCAAAAGCAGACTAGTACTGGCAAAAAGGGCATTCCTGGCCAAGATATGTCTTAGGTCGAAGAATTAGATCTTAATCTGACGAAGAAATTTCTGAGAATGTACATACAAATTAAGACACCTAACTGAAATTGTCTCCAGCGAAGTTCGAGCCGTCATAAAGGCGAAGGCGGACACACCCCATTTATATACACTAATTTGTGCCCGGATACTTCTGATTATATTATGGGCCGTAATTTAACTTTGTTTAATGAGTTATGAAACGTTTCGGGAATGCCAAATAATGACACTACATTTGTGGACCAGTGGTAGCCACGTCGGCTATTTTTGACAACCGTAAACAGTGAAATAAATGGAAATTTTTATAATAAATCCAATATATCGTCTATATAAATTTTTTATCACACCAATATACATATCGAAGTCACAGTTGCGCTATCAGGGTCTTCACTGCGATGCCAGCACGCCAGAGGTGAATTTTATTGATTTATTTTGCATGTGACAATCAACTGAACCAAGCTTGACGTACCAGTTTTCTGTGGTGGTGGCGCTGCGACTGCAAAATGTACATCGGTTTCTGTAAAGACGGTGTACGGAATTTATTACTGAGGTACCCCTGTAACGAGGCGCAGTCTGATACAGTCTACATACTTTCAGGTGCTAATAAAACAAGATTTCCGAGCTCGTTTCATTCCTTTATCCGTCTTTCATCCTCTACCCAACAAGCAAACGCTTTAAGAATTCGAAAATAAAACGAACAAAACGTATGGTCGACAATGTGCCGTATCTACTGCTCTCGCAAATAAACCTACTAAAATGTTGTCTCAAAAGCTGCACGAATGCGTGGATGCATGTTTTGTTTACGTGATCAATTTAGAACTCTCCAGTGGCACCTTTAACCGCTTTAAATGTGAACCGCCTCGTTTGCCGGTACTGTTAGAGTTGACATTATCTAGAGTAACCAGCTATTACTACAAAACGTAACAAGAGTCTACACTACCCTCCACTACCCTCCTTTTCAACCACAGCTCGACGGCTTCTCTCCCCGAGAGTATTTGAGCGAAGTATTTGAAAGGAACCCGCAACCCTCGCCGAGATATCTGCTGAAGCAGCGCTGAGAATTGGGATTCTATCACGGAGGTGATAATGAAAAAAAAGTTCAAAGGTCGCCTCAAAAGACGGCGATATTAATATTCTGAAAGTGCACGAGGAATAAAAGAGGAACGAGATGGAGCGACACTGCTCTATATTTAGAAACGGAAAAATAAAAAAAGGGGGAAAAAGCGAAAGAAGGTACGCAGAGTGGAGTGTATGATGGCGCTTGGGGCGCTGGTGGTGGGGGGAGGGGTGGAGAGCGCTTGCAAGAAGAGGACGGAGGGAAGCTGGTGTTCTGCACTCGGTGTCAGTCCAACCCTATAGAAGTCACCCGTCCTCATTGGTTCTTTCTATTCATCGACTTCTTCATCGCTGTTGCATCGCCGAGGTTAATCTTTTGTCACAAAAAGACGGAGAGCGCCACCAGGAGTCGCTTCCTTTGGCTGGGAAATGGAAAGCAGAAAGAGTGGGGCGGAGAGAAAGGACAGAGACGGAAAGTCGCCGGTGTGGCTGGCGACAGGAATCTGCGACAACGCGCTGCTCTGCTCGCCCGCCTCTTGGCCCGATACCTTGCGGACCGCCGCACTGGTCCGTGGCACGAAACACGCGCACCACACACACACACACACACACACAAGTGACGTGACATCTGCCGTGGATCTTTGGCTTTAGGATTCATAACTGCAAGTATCAAGCAAAACTTTATAGCCCCGTCAGAACAGTCTTTCCAAATTATATCTCTTCCGTGACAGCGCTAAAACGCACTCATGTAGACATTTGAGGTAAAGGTCCGTCCTTTTTCGGAAGGGAAATGGTGAATACGTGAACCGTGAAAAAAGCATAAAATCACTTCGTTTCGTCTTCGAAATTTTCGGGGTGTTGGGCGTCATGACTCTTCAATTGCGTCGGGAGTGTTTTCATTGTTATTGTTCCCTGAGAAGTATCAGCCAGAACGGAACGCGTTTTGAAAGTGCTGAGGCATATTACTTTATTTGATTTTCGTTTCTGGACGGTTGATCGGTCACATATTTCGAGATTAGCTTAAGAAAAAAAGTGTTCGTTGAAGAATAAAAAACATATTTTTCTCATTTCTGGTCCTACGCTGACTTACAGTCGAGTTACTAGCGTCTTATTTTGGTTTTAGAGTGGTATCTCTTTCGAACATTATGATCTCGTCAACTATTACCTTCTACGTTATTTCAAAGTTCATTTCTGCGGCGTACACACTGAATCCATATTCTCGTAATATTTCTATTACATGTTTCACTGTGTGTTCCCTACAATTTTCCATAATTAACTGGTTCTCCATGCTTTATCTTTCGTCTCAAGCACCTGTGGTCGAAGCATGGCATGAAAACCTTTCTCCCTGTTCATTTCCTACTTTACTTTTTCACTCTGTTTTTATATTGTTCTGTAGTACCTCGCTCAAATGTCTTTGATTTAACGTCTTTCATTTTTCTGCTGCTGTTCTTTATTTCTGCTCTAATCGTCCACAGTTCTATGCCCATTTCTTGTAGCAACAAAATTTATTCTGCTGAATAAAGCGTTGTTCACTTTCGTCACTTTTTTCTTTAGATTTTGTGTTTATCACAAATCTCATTTTATTGTCAGCTGAGTTCTTTTACCATTTTACGGAATCTTTTATAATTACGATGTTTAGATGGCCTGTTACTCACTTTCCTATGTCTCCTCATTTCTTTTGCCTTAGTTCAGTTTTTCTCTTTGGTTGCAGTGAGAGCCACATTATTTTTGTTCACTGCTAGCTGAAACAAACCTGCTTCGCTTTCCCATTTCCTTTCCGAATTGCAAAAGAATGTGTAATTATTCATCTCACTTCTACAGAATCTTCTAACTTATTCAGAATATCTTGCTATATATTGGTGTTTCACTTTTAGGTACAAAGACGGATAAGTTTTGTGATTGTCCAGCGCACTGATATGTGCGTACAGTTGTCCAAGTGAGAAACTCAATGCATTTAAATTCATTCCGCAACACTGGAATGTTTGCCCTTACGCTTTATTGATAGTTATAGTGTACGCTAATCTTACTGGAAATTGGATCTTTTTAAAGCTAAAGAATAAGTTAGTTGAAATGAATGGTATTCGTAATATGAGTAAGCGTTTTTTGGGTTGTCGTGGTCTTCAGCCTGAAGACTGGTTTGATGCAATTCTCCACGCCAGTTTCCCTGTGCAAGCCTCTTATCTCTAAGTAACTACTCCAACCTGCATTCATTTGATATTATTTATTGTACTCACACGTAGAAATCTCTCTACTATTTTTACCCCCAGTACTTCTTTTCGTTTCCAAATTGGCTACTTGTTGATGACTTCAGATGTATCCTATCAACCCGTCCCTTCCTTTAGTTAAATTGTGCCACAAATTTCTATTCTCCTCAGTTTTATTCAGTACCTCGTCATCAGTTATTTGATATACTCATCTTATTTTCAGTACTATTCTTGACTACTCCTTGATGCCTAAAGATGTATCCTGTCAACTGATCCCTTCTTTCAGTCTAGTTGTGTCATAAATTCTTTTCTTCCCAATTCGATTCATTACCTCCTCATCAGTACTTCGGTCTAGCTGTCTAGATTTCAACATTGTTCTACAGCACCAAATTTCAAAAGTTTTAATTTTCTTCTTGCGCAAACTGCTTATTGTCCACGTTTCATCTCCATACGAAGCTACAATTTATACAAATACCTTCAGAAAAGGCCTCCTAACACATAAATTTATATTTAATATTAACAGTTTTCTCTTTGTCGTAGAACTATTGCCAGTCTCCTTGTATCGCCTTTACTTCGACCATAATTTGCTATTTTATTGCCCAGATACTCATCTACTACTTCTAGTGCCTCATTTCTTAATCTAATTGACTCAGCATTGGCTGATTTAATTCGACTACATTGTATTGTCATTGTTTTATTCTATTACCTCGTTTTATTTTTTATTGATGCTAACTTTATAATCTCTTTTCAAGGTACTGACCAGTCCATTCAACAGTACTTTGAAATCCTCTGGAACTACTGACAGAATTAAAATGCCATCGGCAAACCCAAAAGTTTTATTTCTTTCTCCCGAAGTTTATCTCCCTTTCTAAATTTCTACTTTCTTTCGTTTTCTGCCTGCTCAATGTATAGATCGAATACTACCACGGTTAGGATACAACCCTTCCTTATCCCCTTCTCAAAAATTGCTACTATTTCATCTCTTTCGGCTCTTATAACGGCAGTGTAGTTTCTGCAAAAGTTGTAAATAGCCTATCGCTCCCTGTATTTTATCCTCACTATATTCAAAATTTCAAAGGATGTTGTCCAGACATTATTAAAGCTTTCGATAAATTTGCAAATGCTATGAACGTAGCTTTGTCTTTGTTTTGGCTACCTTTTAAGCAAAACGTTGTGTCAGTATTGCGCCACGTATTACTATACATCTCCAGAACCCAAAATGATCTTCTCCAAAGTCGCGTTCTATAAATTTTTCAATTCTTCTGTAAATAATTCGCGTCAGTATTTTTCAAACATGACTTATTAAACCATTGTTTCAATAGTAGACCTACTCACGTGTGTCAGTATCTGACTTCTTTCGATTTAGAATTAATATATTCTTGCAGAAGTATAAGGGTATTTTCCCTCTCTCATATATCTTATATTAGTGACCCGCCAGCGTAGCTGAGAGCGCTAACGCACTGCTTCCTGGACTCAGGTAAGCACGACGGCCCCTGATCAAATCTGCCCACCGGACTAACGACGAGGGTCGGCGTGCCGGCCAGCCGGGATGTGGTTTTTAGCCGGTTTTCCACATCCCGCTACGTGAATACCGTGCTAGTCCCCACGTTCCGCCTACGTCACACGCCTTGCAGACATTTGAAACACGTTCGCACTATTCCATAGATTACACTAGATGTAGACAGTTGGGGTAAAAACTTCCACCCCACGTGGGAGATGCCAAATCTGGTTAACCATAACAGCAAACCCTGTTTGTCAGGATTAATGCTTGGAAAGAGAGAGATATATCTTACATTAGTGAGGCAACAGAAATGTGATAACTAAACAAGAAGTGGAAACACATGTCAAAGGTCAATTTTAGAGAAAGATGAAACGGAAGTGGATGCGAAAGCGGAAGTGTATTCACTATGTGATCAAAAGTATCCGGACACCTGGCTGAAAATGACTTACAAGTTTGTAGCGCCTTCCATCGCTAATGCTGGTATTCAATATGGTGTTGGCCCACCCTTAGCCTGTAGCAAATGGTTCAAATGGTTCTGAGCACTATGCGACTTAACTTCTGAGGTCATCAGTCACCTAGCCTGTAGCAGGCATACGTTCAATCAGTTGCTGGAAGTTTTCTTGGGGAATGGCAGCCCATTCTTCACGGAATGCTGCACTGAGAAGAGATACCGATGTCGGTCGGTGAGGACTGGCACGAAGAAGGCGCTCCGAAACATCCCAAAGGTTTTCTATAGGATTCAGGTCAGGGCTCTGTGCAGGCCAGTCTATCATATGCATGTTATTGTCGTGTAACCACTCCACCACAGGCTGTGCATTATGAACAGGTGTTGGATCGTGTTGAAAGATGCAGTTTTCATCCCCGAATTGCTCTTCAACAGTGGGAAGCAAGAAGGTACTTAAAACATCAATGTAGGCCTGTGCTGTGATAGTGCCACGCAAAACAACAAGGGGTACAAGCGGCAGATGACGTTCACCGGGCCTTCGCCATACACACACCCTGCCTTCGGATCGCTACCTCGCGTACCGTGATTCGACACTCCACACAACATTTTCCCACTGTTCAATCGTCCAATGTTTACGCTCCTTGCACCAAGCGAGGCGTCGTTTGGCATTTACCGGCGTGATGCGTGGCTTATGAGCAGCAACTCGACCATAAAATCCAAATTTTCTCACCTCTCGCCTAACGATGATGTAGATGTAGATGAACTGTCATAGTACTTGCAGTGGCTCCTGATGCAATATGCAATTCCTGTGTGATGGTCTGGACAGATGTCTACCTATTACACAATACGACCCCCTTCCACTGTCGGCGGTCTCTGTCAGTCAACAGACGAGGTGGGCCTGCACGGTTTTCTTCTGTACGTGTCACTTCACGTTTCCACTTCACTATCACATCAGAAACTGTGGACCTACGGATTTTTAGGAGTGTGGAAATCTCGCGTACAGACGTGTGACACAAGTGACACCCAGTCACCTGACCACGTTCGAAGTCCGTGAGTTCCACGGAGCTCCCCATTCTGCTCTCTCACTATGTCTAATGACTACTGAGGTCGCTCATATGGAATACCTGGCAGTAGGTGGCAGCACAATACACCTAATATGAAAAACGTATGTTTTTGGTGGAGTCCGGATACTTTTGATCACATAGTGTATATTAAGAAAAAATAATTCTTTATCAAACACTATTTTTATTACATTAATAATCATAATTTATCACTGGCTTTTTATATTTAAGAAAAAGTAATTTTGCCGCTTTTTCACCATGCAATCTATTTCGATGTTCTTCGTATATGAGATGAGGTCTGCTCCACTGAATGACTCTATACTGGCTATGCTTCTTGGAAGAGCTGACAAATACGCGCGAGCTAGTGACAATAGATAATGGTACTTCTGTCTACTTGATTTCCACCATGCTAGAGGATCTTATTTTAGAGGAAGTCTTTTTTTTATTTTTGTACTCCAGTAGCTTTGATTGTAGCATCAGTAGCAGATTGTCGTTTTCGTTATGCGTAGTCGGATCTTGCTGATTTTCGCTCACATTTAACATGAATTCTAACGCTTGTAATGATGATTTTAATTTAGGTTCTGTGATTAAACCGCAACTTGTTGAAGTCTGATTTTCAATTGCAAACTGGTGCAATTTAGAGCTAGTAGGTATGCAGTCATATTGAGATGAGTTAGGATCTTTGGCTTGCACATCATCAAATTAAGTATTTGAGGCTCAACTGGCTTGGTGACTATGTCACTGAAAAATTTTGACTTGTATCGAGGATTTAAATATGTCGCAAATTTTTGGTCAGTTCTGAAAGTCTCTTGCTTGAATTAAATTCATCACGTAATTTTCTTGTAAAAATGGAAATTGTTCTGAAGTATTAGTTTTTGTTTCTTCTTACTTTAAAGTGGTCACAAGAACTTCAATTAGCGGTATGACTGATGAAATGAATGAAAAACATCAAATCTCCAACATCGCTGCGGCCGGAAAAAGATCCTGCAAGACCGGGACCAACGACGGCTGAAGAGAATCGTTCAACGTGACAGAAGTGCAAACCTTCCGCAAATTGCAGCAGACTTCAATACTGGGCCATCAGCAAGTATCAGCGTGCAAACCATTCAACGAAACATCATCAATATGGGCTCTCGGAGCCGGAGGGCCTCTCGTGTACCCTTGATGGCTGCACGATACGAAACTTTAGGCCTCGACTGAGCCTTTCAACACTGACATTGGACTGTAGATGACTGGAAACATCTTGCCTGGTCTGAAGAGTCTCGTTTAAAATTGCATTGAGCGGATGGGCGTATACGGATATGAAGACAACCTCATGAATCCATGGACCCTGCATGTCAGCAGGGACCGTTCTATCTGGTGGAGGCTCTGTAATGGTGTGGGGAGTGTGCAGATGGAGAGATATGGGACCCCTGATACGTCGAAACACGACTCTGACAGGCGACACGTACGTAAACATCCTGTCTGATCACCTGCATCCATTCATGTCCTTTGTGCATTCCGACGGACTTGGGCTATTTCAGCAGTACAATGCGACATCCCACACGTCCAGAATTGCTACAGAGTGGCTCCAGGAACTCTCTTCTGAGTTTAAGGGCTTCCGCTGGCCACCAAACTCCGCATATCTGGGATGCCTTGCAATGAGTTGTTCAGAAGAGATCTTCGTCCTCTCTACTCTTACAGATTTATGGACAGCTCTGCAGGATTCATGGTGTCAGTTCCCTCCAGTTCATCTTCAGACATTAGTAGAGTTCATTTCACGTCGCGCTACGGCACTTCTGCGCGTTCGCGGGGGCCCTATACGATATTAGGCAGGTGCACCAGTTTATTTGGATCTTCAGCGTATTTTGTTTGCACGGACATACCGAGAACATGGAGCGAATTTAGAAATTCCGCTGCAAAGTTTGTGGTTTCATCTAGGTTCATCATTGTATAAATGGATTAAAGTATTTTTGCTTCCCCTAGTATATTCTGTATTCACTGATTCGTTTGTTGAAATACATTTTTTCTTGCTAAAACGCATTTCTTACTGAATCTATCATATCCTACCACAGATGATTTTACCGTGAGAACACAAGTTTCACGAACCAATTTGGAAAATAAACTGCGAAGAATAAAGATGAAGAAATAGTTAACTGATTACTTTCTTTTATGCTCAGTGGACTACATTAATGGAAATGGAGAAAGTAACACCTTGAACCCCTGTCCAGACGCTACTAGACTGTTACTCCAGTCTTCCGTGCCTGTGGGATGTATTGGTAAAAATTTCACTCTTATGCGAGCTTAATTTCATTGTTTTCAGTACAGAAAAAAGACATTCCAACACCTCAAGGATGGTGTGAGTACATGATATCTATTGGGTGTGTCTAATGTTAATGGAATTTTTCTCGTAGAGATCGCGAAACAGTATACCCCGCAGTCGTGACTAGAAGATAAGTGAGCATTTTGGACAAAAAATCTCTGACGTCAGCTTCAGCATTGCGAAAACTGATGACATCAGCATCAGCCCTTTTCCCAAAATCGCTAACAAGAGCATCTGGACCTCGGTAAATGACATTATTCACAGAAATCCCACCCTCCCCTCCTCCTGCCTCTCACCTATAGACAGTGGCGTTACACTTTTTTGGGAAAACGTGGAGGGATCCCAGGGTACCAATGCCATGCAAGCTTGGCCCTCACCCTTCGAGCAGTTTTGGTGTTTATAGTTCGATTTTATGAGTGTGGACATTTCTTCACTGTCTGTATATACGTCCAGGTCTCACGTGTTTAATTGACGAGACATTTGCTTTAAGCAAAGACGACTGTAACAGCTCTATTTGTTGTAAATGTGTCAGAGAAACGTGTTCACAGCATTCTGCGGAATGAAAGACATGATAACAGTTAACATATTACTAGACGGGGAATATTGTTCAAGAAATAATGACAATTAGACAGAATGGTAAGAATAAATACCCTGCGATGTGGGCTCATTGCTCGCTACTTTGCCTTTGAGACACATAGACGCTATTGCAAGGTGCATGACGAACTGCTCCACAGCTGTGCTTGTCACAGAGGAGGACATGGAACTGTTCTGCGATGTAGTAGTGATCCGGGATGTCAGCCTGACCTATCAGATATGTTATCATTCAACAACGTCGTAGCGCAGGTACCGCTAATCCAGTACTGGACCAGGACACAGAGATGTTCCATAAGTCACAAGCCTTGTACATCAGGTTTGTCAGGAAATCAGGAGGAGTATAGAATGACAATGAATGCCTATTGCTGTAATTGCTTGTGTGTATGTCCATAAGTATGTTCTAGAATTGTTCTAAATTTTTTAACCCTATTAACCAATAACAACATACTCACACACAATGCTGGTGTATACCCGACAATTACACGATACATACGCTGCACATATGTCGCACATAGATGACGGTAAGATACTTTGACAGTTTAAAGTAATGACATCCTAGCCTAGTCTCCAAAATGTTAGTCAAGTGACACCAAGTCTGGATATCAGTAAAAAAATTGTAGGATACTCCAAAATGTAGATGTATCAGCACAAAAAAACTGACCACTTTATGTGGATATGTGTGTATCGGCCTACTGTCTAAATGTAGAAAAAGATATATGTAATGTAAATAATTAGCTGTCTGACATTAAGTATACCTCTCCACCCAAATTAGTACTCGAGCAAGAGCTAATCACAGTGTCACAACATAGCCTGTAAATAAAATATTTGAATTATTTATCAGTCACGCGCTGCTAGTCCGGTATTTATCAGTTTGCTCTTAGTTTTAGGTCTGTGCTCTGTAGTGAGAGAATTGGGCTTTGGTTATCGAGCAAACTTGTCTTGTATTGCCCTCTGTATGCATCTACATTAAAATATTCTAGTGACTCACATTTTCTGCAAGTCTCAGCCTGTCCCTACACAAATGCATTTCACTAGAATCAGTGATTGCCAAAAAAAAAATTTCTGTTTAGGACATACTGAGATGGATAATTCGAAATCAGATGTGTAGGAAACGCAGCACTGCCAGAATAGCGCTGCTTGTGGGTATTGTGGTGAAAGAAAAATATGTTTCAACTAATGTAATTTAGCATTTCTGTGTCGTATTTGTTGGAGTCAGTGTAGTTACAAAAGCTATATGCAAATAGAACATAGTTAACAATAAAAATAATAATGACATTAACATGTTAACATGTCTTCCTCGTCAAGCGTAACCTGGCGTAAAAAAAAAAGGTGGAGTAAATCAAAATACAAGTGTAAAAAATTAGCTGCCTGAAGTTAAAATAATACAGTTAGGGACACTACTTTCACTCTTAAGAAAGAAAAACTTTTACAACCTACGAAACAGTCGTGCATTGTCTATAATTACGACCACGGCTCGTTTCTTACTATGGGATTCGCCTGATCGCACGGCACCATAGGACTCGCGTGCCAAATCTGCCAGATGAACTGACCTGATGGGTAAGAAGAAAACAAAATCCTGGAATAACATCAGTGCTACATCTATATATGCGTCAGCACAACATCGTAGTGCGTAACTCTAAATTAAGATAGACAGTAACTGTACACCGTCAGAATGATACGGAGCACGATACGCAGCTCACCAGCACTGTAATGAGCGCTTTTTGCGAGGCAGTTTGCGTTCCCACACACATAGCTGCGTCACCCAATACAAATTTAACATGCAGCCGGAAGTCGATTCACAACGGCATTTCGTGCAACTCAGCACCCAGCTACCACTGACAGAGACATGTTCACACTGCCGGATACTGAGGCAGACATATTTCTCTCAGCTCCATTTACGAGTGGAAATGGATGCTGAGTTACTATAAAGTAAATACGGCATAATATTTCCCGTAAGTACACACACACACACTACTCATCGCTATACACGCTGTACAAGTAGTGCATATGTAAATGTAAACGCTTTATAATTGTGAATTGATCGAAAATGAGCGGTAATCACAGGTTGTAAACTTTAAGTTCTGCGTGGAAATTCCATAGGAATGTGCAGCAGAGAAGTTGCTACCATACACCTAGACAGATGGGGAGTGTTATGCGAATAGTTTTATGCAGGGAAATAGGTAAAAGTAAACTCCCCGACTGCTCTCAGCTAGATGATTTGCAGGCAGGAACAGGACTAATTGTGAAAGCTATAAAAGAGATAGTTAACTGGAAAAAAAATATGTTTTGCATTTTAAGAACATGCCTGCTTTGTGCTCGTCAAATTTCTAACTGGAGAAAGATATAAATGATTCAAAGGTAGCTTTACGCTATAAATCAAAAAATTGAGCTGCATGGTTAAAACTTCACTGAACGAACTTAAGGGAAAGTATTTTTTTCTGTTTGTAAATGCATATGGCGAAAATTAATAAAGGTTTTTTACTAGAATATTTGCTTGTCTTATTCACTAACCCACCAAAAAAAAAAAAATTCTGAGTGGTTTCCAACACGAACGATCTCGACATGTGTGCAGAATTAGCTAGCACACACTGACCCATTTAGGTATCTATACGTTTGCCAGCAAGACAGTCAGGTCTCTAGAGATATATAGCCATTTGTTACATTCCTCTTGCTAGATTTTGCTCTTATTCTTAATATTAATGAAGAAAACCGCTGCGGAGGTAATGCTTTTGTTGGTCGTAGTAACCGCAAAATAGCCGTTAGTTGGAGTAATGATGAAAAAATGTCAGAATCAAGACGATTTACTGCATTAAGGGACATATGATAAAAAATCTGTTTATAGATTCTGCATTCATATCTGAACCCGCTTAAATGTTGTATACCTAGCAATACAACAACAATTTGCAGAGTTTAAAACCGACGGAATAATTGGTAAATCGGAAGTGCTCCACAATAGCCTGCTGTCATATTCCAATGGGAGCCTCTCTGCATACAATAAAAAAATGCCGATCTTTGTTTGGTGTTCTGCAGTTTGGCTACTGGAATAAAAAGTCTCTCAGCACTGTTAATGTGCTACGTATACGAGATAAAAAAGTTAAAAGTATTGAATAGGTACTTTCGCAAACCCCAGCTTTTCAGAACGAACATTCGAGCTACTGGTCGAACCGGATGTTATGTGTAAATCAACGTCTATGTCACTATGCAAGCATTATATTAATACAGCAGGAAAAACATTTTTTTCGTCACAGTACCGTCGTTAACTGCTTCTGCTATTGCATCAGATTAGAAAACACTAAGACTTACACTGGAAGACGCAAGTCGTAGATGTCAGGCACTTGTTTTTCTTCGTTAGTCAACCTACGGGGGTCGGATCCTTGCTATGCAGTCTGTCGACACAACTACATGTTTATTTGCAGTGATGCACTGACAACAGCTTCCACCTTTGCTACCCTATACAAAAATCATTTTTTCATAATCCGACGTTTCTATACCACAATTCCATAGTCATTCAAGAGTACTTTTCTCTGTGATAACATTATGAAAATATCTATTTGATGCAACATATTCCTATGACTCGAACAGTAACCGATTTGATTTGTCTTAAATGACATTATCGTAGACGAGGCATTATCGTAGTTACTGCTGCACTAAGAAAGCGTGAGAAACAGAAAAGGAGGATTCGCAGTAATTTTCGACATCCAGCCCTAAGACATTGTTATACTGGCGACGCAGCGCGCGCACACACACACACACACACACACACACTACATTGTAATGTAATTAACAGTTTACAAATGGATATGCATCTGGTTTAGACATGTCCATGCGCACTTGCACCTTCAGGGTCAGGGCATAGGATGGGATGTAGCATGCTTTGTCTAAGTGAATAACTGTATTGGAATGCTACATGTGAATAATATGCTAGAGGCTTCATTTTCGTTGCAAAGAGTAACATCTCATTCATTTGTATACTCTGCAATGCTAGTGGCGCCCCGTATTATAGCTATATTGTATGAAAAGACAATTCCGTAATGTATGTAAATTCTTCTAGCTTAGGAGAATTTAGTGTAGGGTACGCCTCTTCTGCGTTCGACAGTGCAGCTTCTATGTCGCTGATAATCTGTATGTGCAGTGCCATTTAAAATCTAAACCTGCTTGTACATCGATAGCTTAGAAGCAAGTTTGAGTACAGATCCGAACCTTATTTAAACAAAAGTTTGATGCGGCAGTAGTTACACACTGGTATTTATTACATACATTTAGTTTAAATTGCTTTATGCTGCAGTATTCGCGCTCTATGGAGAATGGTCAAGTAATTTCCTTGCTACAATGTGTGGATTTAAAATACCACGAAATTTGTATTTAATTTAGTACCTCACCCAATAATTGTAATCAATAGACCATCTTTCCTCTCCCAAGAGATGTTGAGCATATGCTTCTTTGAGGTAAGTATCTATCGTAGCTTCACTCCTTGAGATCTCTGGTTTTGCCCTCGAGATTAATACATGGAATTCTGTGAAAATTCAGGTGGTGTAATGGTTAGCATACTGGACTCGCATTCGGGAGGATGATGCTTCAGATATGTGTCTTCAACGCTGTTCTTTAGAGAGAGGAATACATTCTATATGTCTCAGTGCCAATGTTGGCTGGTTGGTTGATTCAGGGGAGGGAATCAAATAGCGAGATCATTGGTCCCACCGGATTAGGGAGGGATGGGGAAGGAAGTCAGCCGCGCCGTTTCAAAAGAACCAGCCTGGTATTTGCCTGAAGCGATTTAGGGAAATCATGGAAAACCCAAATCAGGATGTGCATAAGATGAATTCGCAATTGCGAATGTGGACTACCATCAGCTGTAGAATGGAATGATGACAATGAAATTTTGTGCTGGACCAGGACTCGAACTCGAATTGCCCGCTTATCATGAGCCATAGACTTACCATTTGGCTACCCATGCATGACCCATGCTCAGACCAAAACTTCCATATGTCGTGAACTATGCGTCTATGACCTGAACTCTTACATCCATTATGTATATTCCTGTAAAGGTTAGATGTTGTACTTGAAAGCCACTTTCCCGTTATCAGCACTTAAGTACAATATTGCAGCGCCTGTGTTATTCTGATTACGGTGCAAAGTTCCTTTGGTCATGCATACACAGCCAGACCCAATCATCCCCATGTTGTGCTGTAAATTATAATGCACTCTTGAATAAAGGCGATTAGGAGTACAGGCAGACATCATGCCAGCACCTCAATAGTAGCATATAAAGAATCTGGTTTTATGAAATGCAAATTTGTGTCTTGCTACTAATTTTGCTGCCAATGGCCTTGCCACAGTGATAACACCGGTTCCCGTCAGATCACCGAAGTTGAGCGCTGTTGGGCTGGGCTAGCACTGTTGGCAAGCGTAGTGCATTCAGCCCTTTGGAGGCAAACTGAGGAGCTACTTGATTGAGAGGTAGTCTCAGAAACTGACATACGGCCAGGAGAGTGGTGTATGACCACATGCCCCTCCACATCCGCATCCAGTGACGCCTGTGGACTGAGGATGACATGGCGACTGGTCGGTTCCGTTAGGCCTTCATGGCCTGCTCCGGAGGAGCTCAGTTAAGTTTACTAATCTTGCTACTAATAATTCAAAATAGCTGGATATGACATGGGGGAAATAAAAATAATATATATATATAATTTAAAATAATATATATATTATTAATACATAATATAATGTATTAATGTATATAACAATATATATATATATATATAATATAAATATATGTATTGGTTTATTTACATACATACGGTTATTTACAATCATCACATTGTAGCACAGTGCTTCACAAAAAATTGTCTTCTATAAGCCTTCAATTTAGACTGTACAGCATTGACAACAGGCATGAACACATACATTGGAATACCATTCGTGTACTCAGCCTCTATCAACTTTCATAGGTTCAGCACTTACAGACTTGGTTACAGAAAGGGTTACATGGAATGATGCAGTGCTCCACTTGATCCATATTTATGCTGGGGTTGTGAAAATACTCATCAAATGCGTAGTAGGGTCCTCTTACATATGGGTGCCAATGGCATAACTCTATCTATTGCATCTGATTATGAAGAATGCATTTCTTTACATTTAACAACACTTGAATGTTTTAGATACATATTCATGTCTCAAAAAGATAATTCTAGCATTGCTTCACTATACATTTCTTCTATAGCTACCTTACAACAAGCATGTGAATGTCAGAGTATTAGATGTGCCATACTCATCTATCATCTTCCTCTCTATATATTCCATCATACCACAAATATAACCCACTAGCGCCATGAATATTGATCTTAAGGAACAATTCATTGTGTGTTTGCCACTTTTCCCACCTCAAAGTCACAGCCTGGTGATTGACCCACATTCACACTTTTTAATCCACTTGCAGTCATTTTATAAGTGTTGGCGAAAGGCAGTACTCCTATGGGACTCGACTGAGGCCGAGTTCCAGCTGCAGCTGTGGCGTTGAGTGACTGAACAGTACTGGATTCGAAAGGCTGTGAAGAAGACATTCTACGGACAGAGTCTGCTGCTGCATTGGCTGTGCTACATCCTAGTCGAATGATGCCAGGTCTGAAATGTCAGGAAGATATCCTGTGGCTGGTGATTGCTGCTGGTGTTATTTAGATGGGAGCCCTGCATGTTCTTGTCTATAACAATAACAAGAAATTAGCCTAAGCATAAATATTATTAATTTATTGCAGTAGAACGGGATGTCTGTGTAAAATACACATGCATAGAAGCAGTATAATGTTAGCATGTTGGCGTGCTGTCATGTGAGTGTGCAGTTGGTTGGTTTTCGCTTGTAATAATCATGTAGTTATAACAAAAGGAATTGACAGGTACTCACTGATTGTCTTCTACTTTCCAGCTGATCGCTGCTGTTGCTGGTAAATAACAATGAGCACACAATTGAACTACATTGATCGGCCAGAACAATATGACAACCGACCTACAATAGGTATGAACCTAAACAGGCGATAGCAGCATCATCTGGCGAGGAGTGACTGCTAATCAGACACACGCACAGTGCATGTAGTACCAGTGAGTGTGCTGTCCAGTGCATAAAATGGGGAAGGTGTGCGATCTGAGTTGGACCAAGGTCAGGTTGTGATGGCCTGGAGGCTCGGCATGAGAATTCCAGGAATCTCACAAATTGTTGGGTGTTCGAGGAGTGCTGTGGTGAGTGTCTTCAACACGTGGCAAAATCAAGGTAAATATCACATCCAGATGTCATGGGGTTAGGCAGCCATCCCTCATTACAAATGTCAGTTATTGTGGAACTAACATCAGACTTTAATGCTGGGCAGCATACAAGTGTGTCTGGACACACAGTGCGCCGAACACTCGTAACAGCGTGCCTCTGCAGACAATGACCCATGTGTATGCCAATGTTAACACATGACATTGGCAAGTCTGACTAAAATGGACATGTGGCCATCGGTACTGGACCATGGCAGAGTGGCAGAGTGTTGCATGGTCTGATGAATCCCGATACCTTCTTCCTTCATATGCTGATGGGAGGGCAGGAATCGGCGCCATCATCTTCCAGGGGAAGAGCTCCTTGACACCTACACTGTAGGACAGAGACAAGCTGGTGATGGTTCCACGATGCTCTGAGAAACATTCACTTGGGCATTGAGGGGTCCAGTAGAGCTCATGCAGGGCATCATGATGGCCAATGTGTATTGTACACAGGTTGCAGATAATGACGATCATGTTTCCCAATGGCAGTGACAGTTGAACAAGGTAATTTGCCATGTCACAAGGCCAGGAGTGTGATGGAGCGATTCGAGGAACACAGTGACGAGTTCCAGTTGATGTGCTGGCCACCCAAGTCGCCAGATCTGAACCCAATCAAACACATCTGGGATGTGATTGGATGTGGCGTCATATCTCATCGTCCCCCTCGCCGGAATTTGTGGCATTTAGGTGACGTGTGTGTGGATGTGGAGCCATCTCCCCCCAGCGACCTACCAAGGCCTTGCTGCTTCAAGCTACAACACGTTGCCATAGTTATCTGCGCTAAAGGTGGACATACTGGCTATTAGGTAGGAGGTCATAATGTTCTGGCTGATCAGTGCATTTCCTTAAGAGGGGGTGGGGGTGGGCCGAGCTTGCACACCTTTATCCACTCCATATTTCACAAAACGTGTAACGCCATCGGCCACAGGGGGAACAAGGAGGGAGGTGGGGAGGGGACATGGAATTCCGGGAATAGTGTCATCATCAGAGTACCGAATGGTAACGTCAGAGATTCTAGGAAAAGAGCTGATGTTGATGTTATCAGTATCTGGAATTATGATGCTGATGTTGGCGATTATCTGCCCAGAATAACCACTGATCTTCTACTGGTGTGAATGTGCAGTTTACCCAAACTTTTGGACTTTCAGGAAGACTAAACCATTAGCATGAACGACATAGGTGAATCATACTTGCAATGTGCAGAACGAGTGGTGACGAGATGGACTCAGGATAAGAGCGTGCTAAGAAGAGCAGACAATCATCTTACAAAAAGGTCTATACAAACCGTGTCATAGGTTAGTTAGCTTTGATAAAGAGGCGGATGACAACAGTAGAAATATGTGCTCATGTTACAGGCAGCGTGTCACCATGAGCCGTCGAAAAGAGCTTACTGGAAGTTGGGGTGAAATAGCGGATTCCCGTGCATCATTTGCATCATTAACATTATACCGCACCACTGACCACAGAGACAGAACTGATTTAGTAATTGTAAAAGGGAGACTGAAAACTCGTCAATATGTAGCAAGAATGCTAAACCCCTGTTGTCATAATTTTCAAGACTGGGGTACCGGATGGCATATTCCAGCTAGATAATGCAAGTACACACCCTACTTTTTTTATATCGGTAGGTGATGACATTGCTATCCTGAGTGAAAAAGAAGAAGAATTAAATGATCTGCTGAACAGTCTAATGAGTACACAGTATGGTTTGAGAGTAAATCGGAGAAAGACGAAGGTAATGAGAAGTAGTAGAAATGAGAACAGCGAGAAACTTAACATCAGGATTGATATCACGAAGTCAATGAAGTTAAGGAATTCTGCTACCTAGGCAGTAAAATAACCAATGACGGACGGAGCGAGGCGGACATCAAAAGCAGACTCGCTATGGCAAAAAGGTATTTCTGGCCAAGAGAAGTCTACTAATATCAAATACCGGCCTTAATTTGAGGAAGAAATTTCTGAGGATGTACGTCTGGAGTACTGCATTGTATGGTAGTGAAACATGGACTGTGGGAAAACCGGAACAGAAGAGAATCGAAGCATTTGAGATGTGGTGCTATAGACGAATGTTGAAAATTAGGTGGACTGATAAGGTAAAGAATGAGGAGGTTCTACGCAGAATCGGAGAGGAAAGGAATATGTGGAAAACACTGATAAGGAGAAGGGACAGGATGATAGGACTTCTGCTAAGACATGAGGGAATGACTTCCATGGTACTAGAGGGAGCTGTAGAGGGCAAAAACTGTAGAGGAAGACAGAGATTGGAATATGTCAAGCAAATAATTGAGGACGTAGGTTGCAAGTGCTACTCTGAGATGAAGAGGTTAGCACAGGAAAGGAATTCGTGGCGGGCTGCATCAAACCAGTCAGTAGACTGATGACCAAAAAAAAAAAAAAAAAAAAGGTACAGTTTTACTTTTGGATTCTTTGAATACTTCATGCATAGCGTTTCTTACGCTCATTGCGGCTTCGTTGAACTACTGTTTGTCTGCAATTGTTTAGCTACGTTTACATATTTTGTGAAGTTTTCTTTGCTTTTGGAGCAGCTTTGTTACATAGCTCTTGAACCAAAGCGCTATTTCAGTCTCAGCGCTGAATGTCTGATGTCTGCTGAAGTAATCCGAAATATATTTCTTGTCGCCCTTGCTAAGCAGAAATAGCTTCCTATCTGTCTGAAGATTCTGTATGGCGCCTGCGGTCGTAGCATTGCAACGGCCTTACCCTTACTGACTCGCTGCTCCAAGCTGACCGAGTCGGAAAGTTCGGCGCTGTTTGTAACCAGGGGATCTAAGACGTTACGCCAATGAGTTCGTTCTGTGACTAATTGTGTAATGGATTTAGAACAATATCACATGAATCCCTGTCCTTAAACTCTCGGGTCTCAGTGTGTACAGCTGGTCAACTGCAATGTCCCCCTAGAGCAATTAGTTGATCGAGAACTCTACGCGTGACCTTCTCCAAGTGGACCCTGTGATGTTCTGTCGCTACGGTTTCTACAAAGGCACCGATTAACAAGTTTGATTTACGTTTAACATTAATGCTCACAACTAAATTATTTTGCTTTTAGTATCTGTACACTGAGCTAAGAATAGTGATAGGATACCTGCTAATATCGTGTCGGACCACCTTTTACTCGGGGTAGCGCAACAATTCGACGTGACATGGTCACAAGTCGTTGGAAGTCCCCTGAAGAAATATTAAGCCATGTTGCAGCATGTTGCTGGTGCAGGATTTTGTGGACGAAGTGACCCCTCGACTATGTCCCATGAATGTCCGACGGGATTCATTTCGGACGATCTGGGTGGACAAATCAATCGCTCGAGCTGTTCTGAATGTTCTTCAAACCAATCGCGAACAACTGTGGTCCGGCGACACGTCTCTGAACATGCTGTTCATGAATGGCTACAAATGGCCTCCAAGTGGCCAAACATAACCATTTCCAGTCAATGATCGATTCAGTTGGACCACAGGAGCCAGTCCATTCCACGTAAACATACCCCACACTATTATGGAGTCACCACCAGCTTACACAGTGCCTTGTTGACTACCTGAGTCTATGGCTTCGTGGGGTCTGAGCCACACTCCAACCCCACTGAAATGGGGTCTCATCTGACCAGCCCACGGTTTTCTAGTCGTCTAGAGTCCAACCGGTATGGTCCACGAGCCCAGAAGAGGCGCCTACAGACGATGTCGTACCTGTTAGCAAAGGCACTCGCGTCGGTTGACTGCTTGCGGCGGCGCGGTTCCTTACGTCCCTTTCCGACGAACCTGCACCTACCTGTGAACATTGTCTCAGCATATCATCAGTAGGGACGCCGAGTGAAACCTACTGTACTTCGACGTGAACCAGGCTGCAATTAAAGTCACTAATCTGCGTTTCGGGAGAAAGTTTTCACACGAAATGAAAGGTTGGAAATTTTGTCCTTAATTAATATATTCTGAAACTTAGGCGAACAAGTATCACTGCCAAGCCCGTGCTATTCTTAACAAAGTCACTCACAATCCCTTTCACTCACGTTAACAAGTTTATGGTACTGCATTTCCCGAAAACGTAATAGTTACAAAAATACGGATTGTTTTTGACTGAGAATGCTCGCCAAATATTAAGTCCGTCGGTACCTAATGCAGTCACAGTTTTTAGCCACCGACCTGCTCAATACGCCACGCGGAATTTGTCTTTTGTCGTCACAAACTTCACTTAAAAATTCCGAAGTTTCTACACACCCATCGGAATAATTATGCCGTTACTTTACAACATTTTTGATGTATCAAACTCTGCAAGATCCGGCAACTTATCATTTCCATCGGAACTACTACTACACTCGTCCGAACTGTTTCATGGCTAGGTTCCGGCTCTTCCCTAGAATACTCTTAAGTCTTCTCTACCAGCAGAGAAAGGCGCGCGAAGAATATTGCTTTACCATTGGTCAGTTTACTCAACAGCCAATAGCAAAACAACATTCTCTCGCGTCAGTCCGCGCTTTTCATAAATAACCAACCGCAAAATAGTAAACCTAAAGACTGCAATTTTTGCCGACGTAATTATCTAATATGCTGAAGTTTTGTTTATGCATAAAGTTATTTACTATTGTTAGTTACACCTGAATTAACTTTCCCTTTACCATAAACTTACTTTACAAATCTATTCTACAAAAATCCCCTTTGTCCACATCCACACTTCTTCGAAATGTTCCCACACTAAATCCCACTACATAACTCGTTAAACAATTATCTTCATATTAACCTTAAACCACACTCACGCATCATTCACACTGCTAAAACACATTTATAACATGTTACATACACAAAAAGACATAATAACATTTTATGAAAATACTAGAACAGTTTATGAAAAACATTCTATTACTTTAATGCACTCTAGTGGGCAGAATCGGAACTAAATCGTTCCCTATCCAATATTGTCCTCTATCGGCTGATACATGAACTACGTGCGCGTCCAGTCTCGCGTCACCATCTGTCACCATCCAGCTCTGAGACACATCTCCCACTTAACCGCCTCCAAGGCAGGATCAGTACACGGCGCTACGCCTCATGCTGCCATAACCCAGTAACGATTTTCCCGCACTGTCCTAACGGATACCTTCGTCGTATGTTGAACATTGATTTCTGTGGTTATTTCGCTCAGCGTTGGTTGTCACTTAGCACTGACAACGCTATGCAAATGCTGCTGCTTTCAGTCGTTAAGTGAACGCCGCCGGCCGCTGCGTTGGCCGAGGTGAGAGGCAGTGCCTGAAAATTGATGTTATCGGCTACGTGTTGCCACTGTATATTTCAGAGTATTGAATTCCCTGACGATTTCCGAAACGGAATGTCTCATACGTCTACCACTAACTAGCGACCCGCTTTCAAAGTCGATTTATTCCCGTCGTGGGGCCATAACGACGTCGGAAACTTTCTCACAAGAATGACATGAGTACACATGACAGCTCCACCAATGCATTGCCCTTTTGTACCTTGTGTACGCGATATCCGTATATGTGCATATAGCTGTCCAATGACTTTTGTCATCTCATTGTATTAACTTCAGTGGATATTTTCGTGAGATTTCCTGCTGTTAACACCCCTCCGCAGCAGACACTCAGCTTATCTTTCCAATACACATTTCAACTGTAATTTAAAACTTCGTTACTATCCAAGTAACAGGGAAATGCTGTTTTAGACGAAGAATTTATATTCAGATATGGGCTACAATGCAAAGTAGAACAAGAAAATAAAACTCAGTTGGCCATATGTGACCTTCTTCAGTGAGTATGTCTATGAGTTCGGTATGAAGCGAATTTCACTCTTATTTCACTGCTATTCTTTATTAATAACGGTATGAGGTGGCGTACCGCGAACAGCAGCAAGTCTCACCAGAGTATCGAAACAGTCTGTATTGTTTGCTGCTTACGACACACGAAGAGCCATTTTCGGTCGACAGTTGTTGTCCTGAAGCTTAAGCTCATCGTATATTGCACCAGCTCAAAGAAGTAAATATGTTTTACATGTATCATTTCCATAGACTCGCGCGGTCCTCGTACATCGTGGAAAGAAATGTAAGTTAAATAAACATTAGACAGTTCTGTTTAACTGTCTAATGACAACGACAAAGATACTATGTGTTGTCCATAGGGATTTATGAGGAGTAAAAATAGCTGCATAATTAATTTTTTGTTTGTTTACAGGTATAAGGATGCAATTCTGGTACACACTGAAACCCCCGCCGGCCGGAGTGGCCGTGCGGTTCTAGGCGCTACAGTCTGGAACCGCGTGACCGCTACGGTCGCAGGTTCGAATCCTGCCTCGGGCATGGATGTGTGTGATGTCCTTAGGTTAGTTAGGTTTAAGTAGTTCTAAGTTCTAGGGGACTGGTGACCACAGCAGTTAAGTCCCATAGTGCTCAGAGCCATTTGAACCATTTGAAGCCCCCGCTCCACACTATTGTGGCACGCCGCTAGAGAAGCCAGAACAAAATGGCGTGGGTCATTGATAAATTGGAGTGTCGTGCGGTATTTCGTTTCCTCATCTGATTGGGAAATAGTTCACAACAAACCATGCTGTGACAGTGTACGGCTACAACGCACCATCATATTTCAAAGTACGACGTAATTTTTATCCTCTAAAGGCAATTACACGGTCCAGCTACATTAATGTGAAAACAACTTTTGTTCGACGTCAGTATGTATTAGCCACACAGACAGCAGGTGTCAGCACTAGCAGCGGAGGGTACATAAAGTGCGACGGTAGGACGCGGACAGTATTACAGTCGTTAGCATAACGCGGAAACGGAGCGATTTATCTGACGTCTAAAACGGCGTGATCATTGATTTCGAGGCAAGGGTAGAAGCATTTTCGAAACGCCTAAGTTTGTAAACTGTTTTGGTGCCGCTGTGGTTAAAGTATACCTTGCATGGCAAAATGACGCTGCCCAAAACCGGCGACGAGGCAACTGTGTTGCAGTTAATGATCTTTCCTTCGAGGGGGGCCACAATCATATAGAATTTTTGAAAGAAATTTCCGTCATTTGACTGTTAATTGTTTATTTATTGTGCACAATCATAATTTCGGTTTGGTGGTCATTCTGAAGTGCATGTCGAAACGTTATCTCCGACACTTTTTAAAGTTTCAACACGCACTTGAGAATCGCTACGAGGCCGAAATCTTGGTCACGTACAATTAATGAACAATTGACAGTGAAATGGTGGAAATTCCCCCCTCCCCCCCCCCCCAAAAAACGTGGTGAACTACGTACGATAGATCAGAGGTGTAAACGACCGGTGTGGAGATGTGACAGCCGAACATACTGTTAAGCAAGTGACCACCCACATAAACCAACAGTGTCTTCTTAAATGCTGCTGTGTATGGTCCTCTGCATCGGGCGCCCGGTTCATGCAACGCTGCTGACGGTTATTTACGGCGACGCAGGCTGGAATTAGCACGCCAGTGCCTCAGCTGGCTGTCCAATGAGTGGTGACAGGTGGCGTTTTCAGATGAAACATGTTTTATGCTGCACCGGACAGAAGGCCTGAGCCGTGGTAAAAATTGCTGTTTTGAAGAGCGCGCCGCAGCGCGGAGTGTGAAGCAGTCGCCCTCCGTTTCTGGCGGTGACGCCGCTGTAGCAGTCGCAGCTTTGGTGTCTCCCTCTGGTGAGAAAGGGGAAAGGTTGCCTTTTCACGTGTATTTAGGGGGCACTATGAACTCGCCAGGAGGTCGGTCTGGGGTCAGTCTCTCGTCCCCAGCTTGCTAGTCTCTCGTCCGCATTTATGAGGCAGTTAGTGTCTGTCTGTCGTTCGGATTGCTAGTATGTCTGTCGTTCGGATCATCCTTTAAAGCTGGCAAAATGAGAGTCTTTCCACTCCGCCAGTAAGAGAACTCAGCGAATGGTTGCCCGGTCGGGGCTTAGTTCCTGCATCTGAGTATACGCGTTAGGCCGCCAGTCTGCTCGAGTTTGCTCAGGCAATGGTCATTGGCGGCTGGATCGATCGGTTGGTCGGTCGCGCACCGAGACCCAAGATGACTGGTCCGCCTTGAGCGTCGGCGCATGTGAGGTCGCCACGTGAGTCCAGTTGGCCGCGCCGTATAGCGAGGGATAGTGACTTCGCGGTCGACCGGAGAGCAACAGGAGTCAACCCACGACATCAGTCGGGCCGGTGCGAGCTGCGACGCCGTGGTGTAACTGGTTCTCCGAGCGCTTCTGGGCCTCTTCAGTTACCATCTTGTGGAGCTTGGTCCTTTCCTGGTGCAGGGATGTCGTTTTGCCAGTGGGCGTGTTTCCTCTGCATGGTTGGGTCCGAGCCAGTATTTCCGCCGTCGTGTGTCTGGGAGTGAGTGGGAGACGCACCAGCAGGGCAGTCGCGACGGGGCAGCAGTCGCGGAGACGGAGCAGCGGGCAGTCGGTCGGTTGGTGCTGACCAGGAAAGACGGCAGATCGTCGCGCCTGCCTGCGTCCGTTGAAGCGGCTGGCAGCGGACGGTTCGGGAGAGCGGTTTGGGGGTGCGCAGTTTATTAGAATTTAAGTGATTGGTGATATGTTGTGTGATTTACTCTTGTTAAATTTTACTTGTTTTCTTGGTCAGTCTCTCGTCCCCAGCTTGCTCGTCTGTCTCTCGTACGCATTTGTTACGCAGTTAGTGTCTGTCTGGTTCGGAGCTGCCTCTGTCATGTTCGTCGGACTCGGCGTGTTAACGAATTTATTGCTTGGAGTGTAACGGCGGAATTCCTGAAATATGTTTTGATCTTGCCTATCATCTTGAGAGGCGGTATCTGTGTACTGTAGAGCATGTTAACCTGTTTGGCCAACCTTGTATAATTTTATATCAAATTGCATTTCATGGGCTTTTATTTAAATGACCATTTTAGTATATAAAGTTGTCACCCTTCCATCGTAAGACCTTCTTAGAAGTTAAAATCAAGTTGCACCTTCGGTGGCAAAGTTAATTTTTTTTTTAATTTTAGTGTTTGTACCATTTCCATCCCTCCTACAGGGTGCATAGTTTGTGTGCTTGGGTGAATTGTTAAGACTTTTAGTTTAAAGTAATCTGGTGTGTTGCAGATTTGCACCAGAGTAGTCTTTCAGGGGTTGTTGTGAGCGGTCGTAACTACGGCCGTGTGAAAAGGGAGCGGCAAGGTTCTCAGCCCGAAAGCTTATACAGTCAAAAAATTGTTTCTTTCTGCCTCTGAATACATTGTAACTTGATATTTAGAGGGTGCTTTCTGATTATAATTTTAAATCTGTTTCTTTTTTTTTTTTTAAAAAACGCTTTTACGAATAAAATTCCCATTTGTTAAAAGCAATTTGATTATGATTTCATCAGTTACTCCCTGGCAACTACTTCCACCCTCACATAGGGTGATTAAATGTGTTAATTTTCTTGATGGATCGCTAGTAAATAAAATAAATTTTTAAGAATATTCCTTGAAAATAAATCACGGCTCAAGGCCGTTGACACGTAAGGTGTCAAACGTCTGAAAGCAAACACTCTGCAACTATTGTCGGATGAGTCCAGGTCGGAAGAGGGAGAGTTGTGGTTTGGGAAATATTTTCGTGGCGTTCTCTGCGTGATCTCGTCATTCTGGAAGTCACAATGCATCAACACATGTGTGCAGCTATCCTTGGGGACCATGTTCACCCCTACATGCAGTTTGTTTCCCCATGGCACGATAGTATTTACCAGGAGGACAATGCAACGTCTTACACAGCTCGCAGTGTACGTGCGTTATTCGAAAAGCACCAGACTGAATTTACCGTATTCCTCTGGCCATCGAATTACACAGATTTAAACCCAATAGAGAGCTTGTTGGATCACTTAGATCGGGCTGTACACGCCATAGATCTCAACTGCGAAACATGGAGAAACTGACCACGGCGATGGAGTCGGCAATTCTCGACGTCCCTGTCGATATCTTGCAGAACCTCACTGACTCTCTTCCTGCACCTCTCGCAGTGATTCGCGCAGCAAAAGATAGTTATTCAGGTTTTTGACAGGTAATCATAATACAGGGTGATTCAAAAAGAATACCACAACTTTAAAAATGTGTATTTAATGAAAGAAACATAATATAACCTTCTGTTATACATCATTACAAAGAGTATTTAAAAAGGTTTTTTTTTTCACTCAAAAACAAGTTCAGAGATGTTCAATATGGCCCCCTCCAGACACACGAGCAATATCAACCCGATACTCCAACTCCTTCCACACTCTCTGTAGCATATCAGGCGTAACAGTTTGGATAGCTGCTGTTATTTCTCGTTTCAAATCATCAATGGTGGTTGGGAGAGGTGGCCGAAACACCATATCCCTATCATACCCCCATAAGAAAAAATCGCAGGCGGTAAGATCAGGGCTTCTTGGAGGCCAGTGATGAAGTGCTCTGTCACGGGCTGCCTGGCGACCGATCCATCGCCTCGGGTAGTTGACGTTCAGGTTTCAGAACTAACCTTTTTCGTAGGACTCTCCATACAGTTGATTGTGGAATTTGCAGCTCTCTGCTAGCTCTGCGAGTCGATTTTCCTGGGCTGCGAACAAATGCTTGCTGGATGCATGCTACATTTTCATCACTCGTTCTCGGCCATCCAGAACTTTTCCCTTTGCACAAACACCCATTCTCTGTAAACTGTTTATACCAACGTTTAATACACCACCTATCAGGAGGTTTAACACCATACTTCGTTCGAAATGCACGCTGAACAACAGTCGTCGATTCACTTCTGCCGTACTCAATAACACAAAAAGCTTTCTGTTGAGCGGTCGCCATCTTAGCATCAACTGACGCTGACGCCTAGTCAACAGCGCTTCAAGCGAACAAATGTACAACTAAATGAAACTTTATAGCTCCCTTAATTCGCGACAGATAGTGCTTAGCTCTGCCTTTTGTCGTTGCAGAGTTTTAAATTCCTAAAGTTGTGTTATTCTTTTTGAATCACCCTGTATTATGACTGGATAGTGTATGATCGGTAAAAAACTAAAGTTTTTTCTAAAATTTCTGACTCAAAGTATAACTTATGGTTCCAGAATGAGATTTTCACTCTGCAGCGGAGTATGCTCTGATATGAAACTTCCTGGCAGATTAACAGCGTGTGCCGCACCGAGACTCTAACTCGGGACCTTTGCCCTAGGCGGGCAAGTGCTCTACCAACTGAGTTACCCAAGCACGACTCACGCCCCGTCCTCACAGCTTTACTTCTGCCAGTATCTCGTCTCCTACCTTCCGAACTTTACAGAAGCTCTCCTGCGAACCATGGAGAACTAGCACTCCTGAAAGAAAGTATATTGCGGAGACGTGGCTTAGCCACAGCCTGGAGGATGTTTCCAGAATGAGATTTTCACTCTGCAGTGGAGTGTGCGCTGATATGAAACTTCCTGGCAGATTAAAACTGTGTGCCGGACAGAGACTTGAACTCGGGTGTACTAGTTCTGCGTGGTTCGCAGGAGAGCTTCTGTAAAGTTTGGAAGGTAGGAGGCGAGATATTGGCAGAAGAACTGCGAGAACGGGGAGCGAGTCGTGCTTGGGTAGCTCAGTTGGTAGAGCACTTGCCCGCCTAAGGAAAAGGTCCCGAGTTCGATTCTCTGTCCGGCACACATTTTAATCTGCCAGGAAGTTTCATATCAGCGCACACTCTGCTGCAGAGTGAAAATCTCCTTCCGGAAACATCCCCAAGGCTGTGGCTAAGCCATGTCTCCGCAATATCCTTTCGTTCAGGAGTGCTAGTTCTGCATGGTTCGCAGGAGAGCTTCTGTAAAGTTTGGAAGGTAGGAGACGAGGTACTGGCAGAAGTGAAGCTGTGAGGACGGGGCCTGAGTCGTGCTTGGGTAGCTCAGTTGGTACAGCACTTACCCGCCTAAGACAAAGGTCCCGAGTTCGAGTCTCGGTCCGGCACACAGTTTTAATCTCCCAGGAAGTTTCATAACTTATGGTTCTTCTGCGCACAAACAGGACCTGTAAACCGTCATTTGAGGCGGTCGCAACTCGTAAGTTGTAATGACAGGTGTTATATTGTCGAAAAAAATGCATTTGCGCCATCATATGGCGGAGAACGAAGTGACAGATAATATCTCCCTGAAGAGAAGTGGGGCCTTGGAGATCGAAGACCGGCGTTTCACAATCTAGAAGACTGTTGAAAAAGTGAAAATCAATCGTGGATCAGTTTTCAATTTCTTGCGCGACATATGGCGGCTGCGTCAGGCAAATCCAGATGATTTCTTTCGCTACCTAATCACCATGGACGAGTCCTGGGTATCACTATGACCCGAGACAAAGGAGTAAAGCAACCAGTGGAAGTATGTGGATTCACCGTCTCGGAAGAATGTTAAGACGCATCATCATCGGACAAAGCGGTGCCGTGTGTGTTTTGGGAGTGTGGTGTGGTGTGATGGTAGCACAATGTGCTCGAAAGAGGCAAACCGTTACAGAAGCATACTACCTAAGCCCCAAGACGAAGTTACGGAGCCTGTGAAGCCGAACCGTCGCTGGGAGCTGCAAAATGGTGTGTTTCTGCCTCACGACAACGCCCCAGGTGATGTTGCACAGTACACGGTTGCACATGGTGCTTCTTAGGGCTATTAAATTTTCCCTAACCCACGTATTCTGCTGACCTGGCGCAGAGTTATTTCTTCTTTCCTTGGATAACGAAGCCATTGCCTCAATGACGACAGCGTAATGTTCGAACTGGAACGTTTCCTGAACAGACAAGATGTAAGCTTCGACAACCAAATTCTCCATAAAGTCATTCATCATTGTCCCTGAGATAAATATCGTGCCAAGAATCCGAGGTAGTTCTTTGCTACTTGAAATCGCTGAGAGATTCTGTCACTCGTTGACTAGTCTGGTGTGGCAATAGAAGATACAAAAGGGAAGCCGAAGTTTAAAAATTTCATGTTTAAGAAATCGTTCATGCGGGAGAATCATATAAACATACCTTCGTTTGACCAGCGCATCGAGGTATCCTTGTCATAAAGAAACAAGTGAAAGAACTAAAAGCTAATATTCAATAAAAACAATACCAATCGCCATTGTATAGGTTTATTTCTAGGCAACCAGTTTCGACGTTACACTACGTCATCTTCAGGCCTAAATTGCTCCAATCCAGTAACTTTCGTGTTACAAATATAGCAGTGCCTTTAATTGGTCTCGTAATAGCTGTTGCTGACTGTTGTCCAGCGAGCACGTATGCCCGTAATAGCTATTACGAGACCAGTTAAAGGCATTGCTATTTTGTATCGCGAAAGTTACTGGATTGGAGCAGTTTAGGTCTGAAGATGACGTAGTGTAACGTCGAAACTGGCTGCCTAGAAATAAACCTATACAACGGCGATTGGTACTGTTTTTGTTGAACATTGAACAGCCATAGTCCCATACTCCACCAGAAGATGGAGTTACATCATTAATAGCAAAGTCCGGATGGAATCCCACTTCAGTTTTATTGGGAGTACTCTACGGCATTGGCCTCTGACGTAGTTGCATTTAGCGCCAATCTCTCGCCCAGCGCAAAGTCCCAACTGAAAGTAAAAAAGCGCATGTGACAGGTGTATATAAGAACGGACCTGCAAAATTAGAGACCGATGTCCTTATCACCCCTACTGCAGAATTCTTGAACATATTCTCAGTTCGAATATGGAAAAAAAATCCTTGAGACCGGAAAGATTCTGACCACAAATCACCAGGGTTTTAGAAACCATCGCTCGTGCGAAACTCAGCATGCCCTTTTCTGACATGTATCCCGCGAACTATGGATGAAGGGGAACTGAGAGATTTCATATTCCTACACTTCTGATAAACGTTTGACACTGTGTCCCACTGCAGATCTTCCCGGATATGTGAGCGGCTCGAAGACTTCTTAAGTAACAGAACACAATACGTTGTCCTCGACGCCGAGTTTTCACAAGAGACAAACATATTGTCAGGAGCGTCCCAATGAAGTGTGATTGAACCACTATTATTCTCTGTACACATACATGATCTTCTAACATTCTGCGTGATGTCTGTTTGTTCTAAGTCGTGTCTCCCTACCACTTTCGCGCAACGACGCTCTGGGCGTGTTTTTTAGGGAATTGACTAGTTTGAACCTGGGACCTGTTGCTGGTAAGGAGACGCCAGACCACACATGACATGTAGAGTTCAAAAGAGTTCAGTGAGACTAGCGATGATATAACCAAATACTTAATGATTTCAGTGTCAGCTCCACTGCACTCCCTGTAAAAGAATCTTAATACTAACTAAATTTAGTGGAAGGGGTTCAAGGTTTTCCTATTTTTAGTTTGCTGGTAAAATAACGTCGAAAAAGCAGTTAAGTTGACCATTGGAAATTATATTCTGATCACAAAACATTGTTTGTAAATTGCACTATTGATAAAAGGAAATATTTTAATAGAGGATGAGAAAAACCAACTGAGTTCAACAAAAATGTGAACGAATATTCCCTGAGGGGGTTTCCAAGTTCTACAATGGATCGAAGGATGACCTATGCCATATCACATCTATAATCTAGGTTCAAATTAAGTTTCACAAAAGAGAAAACTATCAAAATGGTCCACAGTGACCTTCAATTATCTTTAATTACTTATCTAACTTGTCGTAAATTACAGTGGCTGATGTGGCTTCTCAATAATTATATAACAGAAAAATCATCGCGTTTCAGATTTTAACTTACATAGCAAATGTGAATACCATGAGCTTTAATTGACGATCGACACTAGTATTACGCAAAACGGGGGTGTAACAGCTGCAGTTGTGAGAAAAGCCTTATGCACTCAAAAATGCGGCATCGCGTGCGTTCATTACCTTGTCAGTGTTCGTCAGGGAGCGGCGGACGGCACAGCTCCATACAGCTCGCCGTCTCGGAAGCAACTCTCTCCTAACTTCCTTACTACAATTTACCGAAGTTGGTTAAAAAAAACAAACTGTCTGGCTGTGTTTTCATCTAACCAATCAGGGTCTCAATGTTAACCTTAAGCTCTGCCTTCAAAAATTCTTTCTATCCAATGAGAAACGTTATACTTTTCGTGGTGGGGCAATGTTTTTTAACGTTTGCAACGTAACAGAGACGCAAAAAAGTCTCACGCTAAAACTTGCGGCTGGTGTGGCCCTTTTAGTGTTATCGTAAGATCTATACTCTTTTTCTGGAGGGCTCTAGCTGTTAACATGGGCTGGGGGGGGGGGGGGTGGTCCTGGTGGTTAGTTGGCGACGTGGGTGTCCGTCCCTTATCGTAGGGCCTTCTAGCTTAACACGGTTCTGCTCTCGGCTTCTGTTCTCGTTTCTCCACTCGGAACTGTGTCTGTCTCACAGTGGGAAGGTATGACATGCATTTAGGCATTCTTGTGTTAGTCTGTGGTATTCCATTTGCTCACTCGTTACTCGTATTACTTTGGTTAATTTAATGTCACGATTTATTCGGAGCTATGTGACATACTACTTGATTTGCTTATCATGTCAGGGTTTTCATGGAAGGTGTTGGATTTGCCTGACACCTTACAATCTGGTGGGCAGTGAGGACAGAAGACTGTGGCTGTTTGCTAATGATGCTGTCGTGTAGGGAAGGTGTCGTCATTGATTAACTGTAGGAGGATATAAGATTACTTGGTCAAAATTTCCAATTGGTGTGATGAATGGCAGCTATAATTGTAAAAAAGTGTAAGTTAAAGCAGATGAGTTGGTAAAAACCAACCCTTAACGCACGAATACATCATTAGTAGTGTCCTGCTTGACACAGTCAAATCGTTTAAATCTCTGGGCGTAACGCTGCAAAGCAGTATGAAATGGTACGAGCACGTGATAACTGTGGTAGGGAAGTCGAATGGTCGACTTCAGTTTATTCGCAGAATTCTAGGAAAGAATGGTTCACATGTAAAGGAGACCGCATACAGGACGCTGGTACGACCTCCTCTTGAGTACTGCTCCAGTTTTGGGATCCGTACCAGGTCGGATTGAAGGAAGACGAACAATTCAGAGGCGGGCTGCTGGATTTGTTATCGGTAGGTTCGAGCAACACGCAAGTATTTTGGAGACGCTTCGGGAACTCAGATGGAATCCCTGGAGGGAAGGCGGTGTTTTTTTCGAGGAACGCTATTGAGAAAATTTAGAGAACCGGCATCTGAAGCTGACTGCAGAGCGGTCTGCTGCGATCAACATACATTGAGCGTAAGGACAACAAAGACAAGATACGAGGAATTATGGCTCATACGGAGGCATATAGATGCGAGTGGAAGAGGAAAGAAAATGACTGGTCCTGTTACAAGGTACCCTCCGCCACGCATCGTAGTGTGGCTTGCGGAGTATTTATGTAGATGTAGACATGTAGATCATTAGGGAAAGTGTTGCATCGAATGTTGCATATGTGGAAGACTGACATCGTAGGCAGGTTTCATGTTCGCAGCTTGTAGACGAGTACTACGCACGTGATTACTCACTTCGCAGACATGTCACCTTTATGAAGTTTCCAGAGCACAATACTCGCTGGTATTACCATTCTGCTGGCTGCACAACAATCGGTGATCGGACCGCGCCAAATTTCTCAGATGAGCTTAACTGAAGCTTATAGTTGCCAAATCCAAGGCTAAAAATTGTGGCACAGTCTGTCAGAACACGAGTATTTCCATTTAACCTTCTAGCGACCTGTCACGCACTTCCATCTTCTTCCAAGCTACCAACGACCTCCTTCACAGTTCGTTCAGTAAATCACGGATAGCCCCCATTTGACCAAAGTGGCCTTCTTAGTTTTCTGTTCTCACTTTTTCAGTAACAACTGTCTCCCTACGCTCAACATGCAGCCTACCCTTCAGATGCAAGCGGGTGGCAACGCTCCTATTTCACATATGGTTGTTTTGTCCAGCACTTCTTTAATAACGAAACATGCAACCTTCCTATTGTTTTCTCTTTACATTGTCTGTTTAGTGTTAGTTCTCTCTAACTTTTGGAAACTGGTAACTGTAAATGTCGTGTGATTAGGGCCTCCCGTCAGGTAGACCGTTCGCCGGGTGCAAGTCTTTCGATTTGACGCCACTTCGGCGACTTGCGCGTCGATGGACATGAAATGATGATGATTAGGACAATACAACACCCATTCCCTGAGCGAAAAACATCTCCGACCCAGCCGGGAATCGAACCCAGGCCCTTAGAATTGACGTTCTGTGGCGCTGACCACTTTTAGCTACCGAGGGCGGACTTCGAAAGTGGCAAGAATAAGTAATAGAATAGGTGTGTCTGGAACACAACAAGCCGTTAACGAAAAAAGTAACCGATTACAATCAACAAGAAAAGGCTTAAGAGAATAAATAACTTCTTACTTTTCAAATGTGATACAGAGTGTAGGATTTTCTGCTTCGGCATGCGTGGCTTGGTTATCGTGGGGTTTTCCCGACGAGTCGGTTATGCTTTAGCAAGCAGGTAGCTCATGTGAAAGCTTGAGCTTGTCAAACATCAGGAATCAGATGATAAGTGCAATTATCGATTGACTATTACTTGCGTAGATTAAGCTTCTTTCCTCTAGTTGAAATACAGGCAGCCAAAGCAGAGAATAAACTGGATCCGTTGATAAATCTTTTTATTCCTTACTTACATCCCTTTATGCTTTAATGATCGTCGACGATGAAACGACCACGCTGATAAAGCTAAATGATTCCGACGCATTTACATGATGTAACGCGTTACCCATTCAGTGGCAGTGACGCATTTTCAGAATGATTGCCTGTTCACAGTTATTGCTTGTGATAAATCCCCTGACACCATGTTGTGCACTTGTAATTGAGCAAAAGCGAAACACGTAGATGATAGCGCGAAACAACTACAGAGCAGTTTTCCATGAATCCGCACTGCAATATTTCGACAACGTTGTTACGTATCTGTCAACCGAACGCGGCTTGTTTTAACGGGCGGCAATGACGGTGACTGCGAGGTTCGATAAGAGAAAAACAATGCCGTACTCTCCCACATCTCGCGCAGCGCAGAAAATGCTACAGTATTTACACGTAGCTGCGGACGATGTATCGTTAACTTGTAAACTCGTTACAATATTTCGCCGATTGTGAACCGAGTGGGATGAATTTTCTGACAAGTACAACAAAAGATTAGATTAAATTCCAGCTATTACTGCACAGCGAGTAGTTGTTGTCATATAGAGAAAAACACAGATATTTTCTAAATGTGAATTAAGACGACATGGAAGTAAGGTCTGTGTTCATTTCCGCAACAAAAGTATGCTGATTATGGTTTGGAATGACTGGACAATGAGCTCTGCGTCTAGTTGTAATGTCATTTTTATTACTACCAGGCAAGTGAATTATTATTAGCCGAAAGACACGCTTCTGTCCGTAGAGACTGAATCATAATGTCTGTTTGCTTAGATTTTCAGGTGGACAGTAGCACATAGCTGAATATGGAGTCCAGAATTGAGACAAAGAGTACTGCAGCATCTTCTCAGTCCAGGAGTCATTGGTGGGTATCTTAATGTGAGTGGCACTGAAGAGTGAAGAGTAGAATATGTTTCCCATTGCAAATGACCGAAAACAGCCCAGGAGTAATCAGCGGGTGTTCTCAGTGTATTGGAAGTGAAGAAGGGAACTATGTTTTATATTGCAAGTTGTATGAAACAATTTGTGGTTCAAAATGGTTCAAATGGCTCTGAGCACTATGGGACTATTGAAGCTGGTGTCTAGAATGTATGACGCTACAGACATACCATCAGATTTTAGGAAAAAATTACCTCCACACAGTTCCAAACATGGAAAGAGCAGATAAGTGCGGGAACTAACACAGAAGCAGCTTAACAGCTAATCCATTCAAGTTTCTGTGAAGAATGATGTACAGAACTGAAAAGAAAACAGAGTCTTTTATATGACGTTAAGTTTGTGGCATCTGATAGTGGACGCAAATTTAAGAAAAATCAAGACACGTTAATAGAATTTAGTCGGCCGAAGTGGCTGAGCGGTTCTAGGCGCTTCAGTCTGGAACCGCGCGACCGCTACGGTCGCAGGTTCGAATACTGCCTCGGGCATGGATGTGTGTGATGTTCTTAGGTTAGTTAGGTTTAAGTAGTTCTAAGTTCTAGGGGACTGATGACCATAAATGTTAAGTCCTATAGTGCTCAGAGCCATTTGAACCATTTGTGTTCACCACGGATGGCAATGAACGCTCTACAACGTGCTCTGAGGCTGGACACAAGGTTGGTAAGGCGTCCCATTCGTCCACCAGCGCGCCTGACGACTTTTGGTTGGTAGTTGGTGTACGTGGACGAGCTGCAAAACTTCTTCCAACGTATCTAACACGTGCTCAATATGTCCAGGTCCGGGGGTACAGGCAGGCCAATCCATTCGCCGATTATCCTGTCGCTCCTAGAGCTCCTCTACCTGCACAACTCGAGGTGGTCGCACATTGTCATCAATAAAAACGAAGTCATGCCGAATGCTCCCGTGAAAAGAGGCACATGGGAAAGGAGTACAGTGTCACTATGACCGGTGAGTGTACCTTGTTCAAAGATTTAGCGGTCAGTAGATCCATAAAATATGATGCCTTCACACAGCATAAAACCTGGACCACCAAAATGATCATGTTCGACAACATTCCTGGGTACATTATGTACTCTCGTATGACAATAGGAGGGAACTCTTAATTGTAATTATTGTATTTTGAACAAAAGTGTAATTTGTGTTCGTCTCATTGTGTACGCCTCTCACTTACCTTCTCTACCATACAGTAGCAGTTCTTTCTATGTTTGGTCCAATTTTCATCGAGCTTTGTCACTTGGCTTGGAAGTTATTTTCGTCCTGAAGTATTGCATTCCAGCGTAAAATCGTACTGATTAACGCAGTCCAGCCGGGTGCCGAATATTCAGTAGAAACGAAAATTACATCTGTACTACAGCTCAGCATTATAGGATCACGAATGTCAACAGTTTATAGAATAGGATCAGCAATCACCATGGCTTTTCACTAATAATTTTCGTTTCCTACAATAAAGTATCGCTGCTGAAGATTGTAAGTAATTTCAGAAAAACTTAACCAAAATATTATTCTGTAACGAACGGGAGCTCAATGCACATTTGAATACACCAAGATAATTTTTTTTTAAGAACTCTACAGCACCCTGTTCCAAGATTAGTGATGAATATTTGGTGATGAATATTTGGAACGCGGCACATTTTTAGGAGGTGTACGTCCGAGGGTGTCTCTGCAAGGGCCCTGAAGATGGGCCGGCCGCTGTGACCGAGCGGTTCTAGGCGCTTCAGTCCGGAACCGCGCTGCTGCTGCTGTCGCAGGTTCGAATGCTGCCTCGAGTATGGATGTGTGTGACGTCCTTAGGTTAGTTAGGTTTAAGTAGTTCTAAGTTCTAGGGAACTGATGACCTCAGATGTTAAGTCCCATAGTGCTTAGAGCCATTTTGAACCTGAAGAGCAGCACCCTTAGAGATCAGTGGCACGTAGACGATAATCTTCGCCCCCTTCTGTTCCCCTTCATGGCAAGCCATCCTGGGCTTATATTACCGCAAGATAATTCCCACCTGTACAAGACGAGATTTTCTGCTGTTTATCTTCGTGCCTGTCGAACCCTACCTTGGCCAGCAAGGCCGCGGGATCACTTCCCAATTGAGAAAGTTTTGAAGATCATGGACAAGACCCTACAACTGTCTCTGAATTTTGACAATCTAAAGTATTAGTTGGATAGCATTTGGCACAATATCCTTCAGAAGCACATCCAGCAACTCTATTAGTCAAAGCCAAGCCGAATAACTGCTCGCACAATGGCCAGCGGTGGACCAACGTGTTATTAACTTCCTCAATTTGTGAAGCTCTTCCTTTTGAAGAAATCATGGAATTGTTCTGAAATTGAAATCATTTGTTTGTTTGTAAATGTGCGTACATCTACGGGTTTACGTCCCATTAGGTTAATTTTTCCGCGGTGTTCCTTTGCTTCGAATGTATTAGGCAAGACCGCAGTAAGGAGGGAATTCGGAGACTCAGAGCTATAACAGTTCAGCGTGATAGTGAAACGGAGTTAATCAACGAATTCAAGTAAGAATCTTTAGAAGAAATGCAATGTTGTCATTGTCAAATTCTGTTGGACAAATTCAGAGAATCCGTATTCGAGGAGAATTCTGATACAGTTCTGTTGTCAACATTGCATATCGTCAGTTGTTAGCGAACTTTGAATGTGCAAGCAGAATTTTTTTTCGACTTCAGCCTCCGCTAACAACGAGGGAAAAAGCAGTGGCCTTTAGATCATGTTCTTCCTTTCTTTTGCTTGTGCCTTGTCCTGCAGTTTTCGCAGGATCAGTATGGTTACAATCGGATTTGGCAAAGTTAATTTGAAGGGGGAATGGAATAAGTGTACCACAGCTGTCTGCGTCTAGTGTAAATCATGAAATAGTGCAAACGTGTTTTCAAATGTCTGCGATACTCACCTAGTGGGATGTGGAAAACCGCCTAAAAACCACATACAGGCTGGTCGGCACACCGGCCCACGTCGTTAATCCGCCAGGCGGATTCCATTTGGGGCCGGCGCGCCTACCCGAGTCCAGGAAGCAGCGCATCAGCGCTCTCGGCTAACCTGGCGGGTACAGTGGACTTCATATCATATGCACATGACAAAAAACACCGTTAGTAAATAGTGCGTCACATTTATAGAGAAAACTGTTATTAATCCATATAAAACGCGTCTGGTGAAAAACAGTCTTCAATTGCAGTAAACTTAAAACGAAAAAAGAGAACTAAAATATGGTAGCTGCAGCGGAACATGGCCATGTAAACAAACATACGATTGTACATCGTTCTTAGAGACCATTACAGGAAGAGATATTACGATTCATACCGAAGCCTCCAGGCAGACTGAATGGAGCAAAATGGAAGATCCACAATATCGGCACGAAGTACCCTCCGTCTACCTTTAGTTTTGTATATGTAGTCGTAGAATTAGAACAAAGAGCGTTCCGTGTTCAGAAACGGATATAATTACTGCATTAGTATTCTGCAGTTAAGAATAAATGTTGAAAGATATGTTGAGAAAGGCAAGGTTATACATCGATAGCCGGCCGCGGTGGTCTAGTGGTTCTAGGCGCGCAGTCCGGAACCGCGGGACTGCTACGGTCGCAGGTTCGAATCCTGCCTCGGGCATGGATGTGTGTGATGTCCTTAGGTTAGTTAGGTTTAAGTAGTTCTAAGTTCTAGGGGACTGATGACCACAGAAGTTAAGTCCCATAGTGCTCAGAACCATTTGAACCATTTTTATACATCGATAACTGTAAATATGAAAAAGGACCTGTGAATGTAAGGTGGAGAAAGGTACTGGAAAAAGGCACAGTTCCACGAAGAAGTAGTACAATGTCTCAAACATACATATATCGAATGTACTATGAAAGTAGCAGAGACATACAAATATAAACGATTATGACGGAATTACATAGTTTCTTTCATAACACGTGTAACAAAACAAGGCGTGCACATTTCCTGGATGGGAATTGGTATAGCACTCTCTGTCCTGTTATGCTATTGTCTTGTTGGTACTTTGTCCAACCTCCATTCTTCCTTTTTACCTCAAAAATTCCCTTCGGCATTGATTTTGTTACGGTTGCAGTAAAATTCACCAGCTGCGACATAGTCGCATATATGAATAGTGATCCAATACTATCAAATGTTTTTTATTCCAGTCTATGATCACAATATCAATTCTTTCGACGAAAGAATTGATATTGTGATCATTGACTGGAATAAAAAACATTTGCAGTGAAATTGTCGCTCACTCTTCTCCTGTAGCTCTTTGCAGCTCACATACGGCCTCAAATTGCCTTACACTGAGATAAGGACGCCTTGCAAGTATTCCCCAAAGTTTTTCTGCGGGGTTCAAATACGGGCTACATGCAGGCCAGGGCAAGACATCAATATCATTACCTTCAAACCACTTTTTGGTTTAGCAGAAACGTACACAGATGCATTACATTGTTTGAACATAGACTTTTATCCCCGAGATCACCATATATTCTAACCAACTCTGTCTCTAGCATCTCAGTGTACACGTCAGAGATTATTCTAGTGTCCACCCAAGCAATAAGCAATGCGTAACTTACCATTACCGCAGAAGGCTGCCCAAATCGTTTCCACTTCCACCATCAAAATTTATGCTCATTCTTACCTGCTGCTCTGTTCTCAGGTCATGCCGATAATACTGAAATCCATCCCGCCCATCTAAATTAATCTTCTTCTCATCACCGAAGAGCACTTTATCCACTGTGAAGTCCACAACATATGTTTCTCAGCAAACTCCAATTTAGCCTGTTTACGCTTGTGTATTAGAGCCGATCTCTGCAGCTATTTCTTGAATGCAAAATGTTTGTCGTGTGACAAAATTTGTCGCACAGCTTTGGCAGTTACTGTCAAATGTAACTCAGCAACAGGTTGACAAGAATAACAGTTTGTGACCGTTGCCTTGCTCAAAAGTAACGCTTTATATGTCTCAGATAACTTCCTACTTCGCTCATATCTTCCGTTCTGTCCATATCGTGCGCCCAATCTAACGAAATTATTAATCTCTGTACTTGAATAGTTCAACTTCTTGGCAATTTGACCATTAGAGAATTCCATTTCCTTGTAAGTATCGATTTTTTTTTCTTTTTCATCACATGATAACTGTCTTCCGGGTGGAATTGTCACAGTCATGGTTTATGTTCACAACACGCACTGTCGCTAACGGTGTCAATTCCCTAGCTGCAGTAAAGGAACGTAAGCACACACTAACACCACACAGAACCGACTGCCTTCATACTGAGTTTCACCCTCTACCACCTGAATTGTTGATATCTTGTTATATACTGTACTACTGACGTCAAATGCTATATCATTTGACTGCATTCGTCACTGTACTGGGTTTCGTACTATCGCCTATACATTGCGCACAACTATTCCAACAGAAAATGTTAAATTTCCTTCAAATGTTCTTATCTTTATACTGATTTCCACTACTTTGGGAGAAACAACAGACCAAATAAAAATCGGCATGGGAGCAATTAATGTGCCACGTTACCAATGTAGCTTCGTCGCTTGATGGGTAATTATTAGAGTATTAATCCAAATCCCTGAGGCTAAAGCCGCAGTTGACCCTGGATATTTTCGTGATTTCTGGATGTTTGCTCCTTTAGCAATGATCTGTTAACGTGCAAAAGCGAATTGGCACCATGATCGTAGCCCGCATCGTCTTCAGGCCCTTCTAAACTGTCTAACTAAGTCCGTTCAAATGAAGAAGGAAGGCAAGGGCATACCACTTCTAATAGAAGCAGGCGTAGTAAAAGTGTCGTGGTCAAATCAACCTTGTGCATTATTTACTACACTTAAAATAGCAGATTACATCAGAGGGAAGAAAATAAGATTACCGTCTCGTCGACAAGGAAGTAAACAGTCGTAACTCAGTGGGATAAGTACAGTAAAGGTAACTTACCATATTCGTATCGAAGATTTTAAGGAAACCATGGAAAACCTTTTGAACTGAGATCCCTATGGAAGCCCCCCCCCCCTCTCCTCTCCCCTCTTACTGGTTCAAATGGCTCTAAGGATTATGGGACTTAACATTTGAGGTCATCAGTCCCCTAGACTTAGAACTACTTAAGCCTAACTAACCTAAGGACATCACACACATCTATGCCCGAGGCAGGATTCGAACCTGCGACCGTAAGACCTCTTACTGCTGTCAGATTTAGAGTTTCATCTGTAGAGCTAGATTATCGTTGTCACAGTCCGAGCAGGGTACAAGTGTGACTTAACGTGACAATCATTAACCCGAGAAGAACAGATCCAACAACAATAATCCATTCATTAAATGATTTTAAATGTGACTATCCTCACAAATCTAACTTCGCCCAAGCATTTCAGCGCTAGTTCAAAGCTATTGTCAAGGACTTCATATTAGACGTATTTTTAGGAGGGGGTCAAACTGTCGGTCGAAGATGTGCTAACAACGCCTTTCGAAGTCTTCTTGACATGTCACCATGAGGTGTGTCAGTGTACAGGCTACACAGATGTTGCAGGAATCCAGGACTGCGGATGTACAAGTACCTGTGATACTGAAACGCTAGTAACAAGTATTATTTTCCACGATACTCAGTGAGAGCACTCTTTGAACAAAGTGCGTAACATTTATTGCAACTGCAGAATCGGAGTTTTCCTCCGTATATTGCAGAAATGTTTAAAGATTTCCACAGGGTAATGTATGTTAAATGGAACGATGAAGTCTATGAACAGACGGATGGCATAGCTATGGGGAGCCGCTTAAGCCTGCTTATAGCGAATTTCCTTACGGGGTAGCCGCGCGGTCCAAGGCCTCTTGTCAGGGTTCACGCGGCTCTCCCGTCAGAGGTTCGAGTCCTCCCTCGGGCTTGGACGTGTGTATTGTCCTTAGGATGAGTTAGTTTAAGTTACAATAAGTAGTGTGTAAGCTTAGGGACCGATGACCTCAGCAGTTTGGTCCCATAAGATCTTACCATAAATTTTCTTATGAAAGAATTCGAGGAGTAGGCATAGGAAACTTCTAACAAAAAATCGAGTATTTGGTTCCACTGCGAAGATGATACTTTGTGGCATAACAGAGAGAAACTAGGTCGTTTTCACAAGCATCTCAATGGGATTAATCCGAATATTCAGTTTACCATGGAGGAGGAGGCAGGTGGAAGATTAAATTTTCTTGATGCGCTAGTTTTCAAGGAAGATGGTAGCTTAGACCACACAGTTTACCGAAACCACGCACTTAGACCGTTACCTACATGGAGGGTCGAACCACTATTCACAACAAAAGTGGGACATCATAGAAACTTTGGGGGATAAAACAAGGAACATTTGCGAACCAGAGCTGCTTGACATGGAACTAAAACATCTCATTAATGCATTACTGAAGAGTGATTATTCATCCGATGAGGCAACCCTGTGCAAAAATCATAGCAGTGCGCAAGCGCCTGTGAAATCGGAAGTATTCCTGCCTTTCGTTGACGACGTTACTGGTCACAAAGGAAAAATCTTGACAAAATGAAACATTGCGGAAATTTACAAACCCACCTGGAAGATACAGGATCACCTAAAATTGGCTAAGGATGCTCGCAAACCGCTGGAAAAGGAGGAATTTAAAGGATTCCGTGTGGTTGTGGTGATGTGTACGTGGGTACTATAAAAAAGAAGGTTCGAAAAACGACAGAGGGCAACTGTAGAATGTGAGAGATCGAAAAATCATCTGTTGCGGATCATGTTTTGCAGACAAGAGAACACAACGTTCATTTTAATAGGACTCAGATACTGGCAGACACAAGTGGACGGAAGGCTATACAGAGAGGCCGTAGAGACTGTTAAAAATCCGAAGAATTTCAGTAGGACGGGGGAGGAGGTCGTAAAATTGAATGACATCTGGCTCTCGGTGCTGAATAAGATGCGTATGGGATGACAGCAACAACGAACGACGGCAACAGACAATGGCCAATTGTGCCTCTCTCACGCCACTACTCGGGAGCAAGCGTAATGAATTTTGCTGCAGTCAGTAGTAAGCTAGAGTGTGAACCGGACACATCTTGGGTTTTAATGCGAAATCCATCCCACCACGGCATAATAGCCTGAAATATTTTATTAACTGTGACGTTTCCGGCCACGAAAGTTTACATTTTACAATTCATCCCTCTCTCTTTTCCGTGGCTAAAATGGTGAAGCATTGCTTTTATGCACATGTGCTCAACATATACGTATAGACTATTTTTCAATTTTTAAAATCTTCGTTTAGTTACATGATTGGTGAAACTGAATTTTTAAATCTTCGTTTATTTATATGGTTGGTAAAAATACTATGACAAAGTAAGAATACCATGACAAAGTAAGAATAGCGAGACGCCACCGACCACTATTCATTTGAGACGCCGGATGCTGAAACCAGTATGCAGTGCTAATAAATGCTATGTTTTCAGTAGCCTACTAGTAAATTAGATTCTAAGAAGAATTAATGATAGTAGTAGAAACATTGTCATAAGCGTTCGGAAGTTAATCGTAATCAAGAAGTGATAACATTCATTCTGAACACATCACCGGAAGGGGTACAAAACATAGAAAAGCTTCATTATCATAAAACGATGCCCAGATCAAGTAATTAGAAAAGCTTCCATAAATGCATATGTTTTAATACCAGAGTTAACAGAATGCATGTCCTTCTCTGACAAGCTGCACTACTGATTTTAACTTGGGATCTCCGTCTTGTTTTAACTGATGACACGAAAAACGTGGTGCGTTCGTTGAAATTCTGCTTGTTGTTAAAACTCCTCCTTAATCTTCAAAGGTTGTGGCTATGATGTATCTGCAGAGTGACTTTATTAGGATAATAACTGGCCAGTTGCACGTCACCGTAACGGAGTAGCTTGATAAATGAGGTACGTTGCCGCCGTATAAGAGTGGTCAGTGTGACATGTCGTGTAGGACATGGATGATTAATGAGTTTTAGTGCGCATGCGTGTTGATACCACTGGTGGTAACAACCGCCAATGTAAAATCTTTCGGAATGGAAGTGTGTAAGATAGGTAATGTTCAAAGCAACTGAAATTAACGAAAACAACAAATCCACTGGTACACGGCTTCTGTGCCTGATTGCCTTGGGATCAGAAGAACTAGGACAACATGATATTGAACGTCATTCGTGACCCAACCAACTTTAAATTGCATTTATTAAACATTGTATTCAGGTAAGATAATACAGAACATTGATCTTTCCTTTGAAACAATTGTAGGAGACATTAACACTGTTTGTGATCGAATATTAAACAGTCACACAAAATTACGACAATATTAATCCTTGATTTAAAACAAGTTACTTAAAGAGATCAATACGTGTCTGAACAAATAATCAAATTTCAGTGCTCGTTTTCAGGAATGTTATTAGAAATCATCAACTCTGGTTTTAAAACAAAGTGTTCAGAGACATCTACACTTGCCCAAACGAATTATTAAACATCAAAGTTTGGATTAGAGAAAATGTCTAGTAAAGCGGCATCTTAACAGGATGGAAAGCATTCACACATATAACAAACTCTGCTTATGAACAAGCCACCCCTTGGCTGATATTAGGGGCATAAAGCCAATACTGAGACAGTCTGCATTGCTGCCAAATTTATTCAAGATGGCGGACCCTCCCCCACCTCATCTCTGGGGGGTAGATGTGGCAATGTCACACCAATGACATCACCTGATGACAACACCTGCTGATGTGACCTCCTCCCTCACTTTTCCATGGCCTCCACCCCCCTCCCCTCTCACTCCCCTCCACTACTTGGAAAATCGTGGGAAAAGTAGTGACAGATCCACATTCAGTGGCTAGTTTGCAAAAGCGCCAACAGGGGGAGCTCAAAATAGTGATGTCTCAAATGAAAAAGAGATGTTGGGAGCCAAAAGGAACATTGTATTCTCCATAGGAACATTGCATTCTCCCAGAAATTGGTGGGAGTGCTACATCAGGCCAAATGATCAGAGCTTGAGGGTATATAATGTGACACAGTTGGGCCTCGCTTTCACTTGTAGTCACTCAGTGGAAGAAGAAGAACCAACAAGAGTCAGAAGCAGCAGCAGCCGAGGTCCACTGTCGCCACACTGCAGATTAGGAAGAATAAGAAAAGTAAGTATCAAATATTACATCTTTGTCTGTACCTATTATTATCATTGTTCTTATTATCGCATGTTTAGGTCTTGGTCCTGCATGTGATAGTTCTTCCTTCTTGGTCAGTAGCCTTCAAACTGTCAAGCCCTGCAGAAGTGACTGCCAATGTGCTAGGACCAGCATTGAGCTCCAGTGTGTCAGCACCTGCAGCGGCCTACAACTTGTCTGGACCTGCAGCGAGCATGTGTGGTCCTGTAGTGCAGCTGGTGAACACGCTGGAGCAGAATAAGGAACTGCTAATATCTGTTCCACTCTTGATTTGTATGATGAAAACACCTGATCTATCCCCGACTCGCAGAAGTATGCAGCTGGTGGTTGTAAATAGCACAATGCAGGTCAGCCTGTTCCATCCATCGATTTGTATGATGAAGACGCCAACCCTATCCCCACTGCGTAGAACAGTGGAGGCATACAAGAGATTTACTGCATGTATACCTCTAAACTGCTTATGGGATACTTTGAAGAATGTAGCAAACTGCTTTGGATACCAAACAGGAACTTATTCTGGTACAGAGTGCAATGCATAACAACTCATATATTAAAGGTGTTCAACAGGAGAGCAAGATCAACATCAATAAAATAATATGGAAAATGCCACACATCACTGTATCGGATGAGCAATGTTTGGAGCTTTTGAAAGCTCTGAATGCCAGTGTATTTCTACCATTAACTTTATGTTCATGGGAGGTTCTTGAGTACCCAGTGATACCGACTGCAAGCAGACACATGTGGGCTATTAAAACCTCACTTCAATTGGTGGCTCCCACATTCATCACATTTGCGTTTCAGGCAAGTAGAAGAGAGAATGTAGCGATTCCGCCAAATTTGACAACCGCAGGTTAACTAATACCAGATTATACGTGGATTCAGAATTCTATCTGTATGTTAATTTAGATCTGCAATGAGATGAAAATGTGTAAGTCTGGCATCTGGCATGTATACTAATTTCTGTGCTTCTCACTATGAAGACAAAGGATTTATACTCACACCATGGAAATTCAAGGAGCTGGTGCCAATCGTTGTAAAACACTGCTCAGAAGAGAATTAGTAATTAAACCTAGACCTACAGATGTACGAACTGAATTTGAATCTGCAGCAAATTTCCCAGAACACACTGCAGTATGTGCTCTACTTCTACAAGACCATATGGTTAACTATCGCCTCTTCACTGGTGCTGTGCAGCCAGCTGTAGAAATGAACAAGTGCTGTGCCATACCCAGAACATTTCACAATCGCATCTCAAGGTGTGAACATCATTGCAGTCGTTCAGGGTTTCTATGATAACGAATGCAAACAGTTCATATTTAAAGATGTTGCTTTCATAGCACTTAACGGAAGATGCTGCTATGATAGAGACATTCTCAGTGAGTGTTGCATCGCTGAGACCTTTCAGAGATGTGAAGTGTTCTAAAACATTGGGGAGTGCAAAGTGGTTAACACGATTCTACCATGAAATTCACTAGGATGATCTGGTGACATTGCTTCGATTATTCGAATACACAGATACCATCAGCTGCGTCAAAGCGAGAAGATCACATAGATGCATCGAATCTTCGAGGACGCAGCTATTCAACACCTGGGTGCTCTGCTATCCGTTGACTCAGGGATGAGAAAAAAAAACTGTGTCAGAATAGTGCTGTGTCTGCTTATGAAAATGTAAAATTACTTTGAAGTTTGCTGATAAATAAAGGAATTTTTGCCTCGCATTCTGTGTGCTTTTTTCACAATGTAATTTTACCCAGATACCATGTCTGCAGTTCTCCACAAGAACTAGAGTTATAATTCTAGACATGTTTGCTGTATGTCTCTGGAAGCAGACATGGTCACAAGCCACCTGCTCTCACAACGAAACATGTGCTGCATGATGGGCATACCTCCATGCAACCACGCAGTTCACCCAACAGCAGCACTAGCTGAGAGTATTTTTACAATTTTCAGTTGCACTGTTTAAGAATATTTTACAATTTTCAGCAATACTGGTTGAGAATATTTACAATTTTCAGTAGCACCAGTTGAAAGTATTTACGAGCCAACCCAACAGTAGTGCTGGTCAAGAGTATGTTTAGATTGGTTGGAAGTAGGTGAAATCTAAACACTAGACTGTACACAACTTGCTTTTTTCCCCTGAAGGGTTATTTACAATTCATGCACGGTTTGCAAATATACATTTACAACTGCACATAGTATACAAAAACCTACAAATGATGTGGATATATATATTTATTTACACATACCCACACACATGTTTACACCAAAAATATCTACACTCATAAACAGGTTATACTATTTCTGCATACATAAACTATTCACAACCACTATCACACACACTCTCACTCTCTCTCTCTCTCATTCAGACACCGTTATCATCACGTAAATAGTGTCAGTATGGGTGAGTTTCAGTCCTGTCATCACAAATGTCTCCTTTATTATCATAGCCGACAAACTGATTTTAGACTGCAGCTCAGTGCACAACTCATGCCCTTGAGACCAAATATTAGTTTTCAGCACAATGTGCTGCGGTGGAACACCACAGACACTTCTGTACAACCACTGCAAGCAGTCTTCAAGCTCAAAGGCCCTTAAAGCCATACAACACACGCCATTCGTACGCCTCTGGGTGATGGCTCAAATGGCTCTGAGCACTATGGGACTTAACTTCTGAGGTCATCAGTCCCCTAGAACTTAGAACTACTTAAACCTAACTAACCTAAGGACGTCACACACACCCATGCCCGAGGCAGGATTCGAACCTGCAACCGTAGCGGTCGCGCGGTTCCAGACTGTAGCGCCTAGAACCGCTCCGCCACTCCGGCCGGCTGGGTGATGGCACCTTGCAGTGACTGATATGCGTACATTTTGGGTCTTAGACCCGCAAACTTCACAGTGGATGACCATTTCGCACCGTCTTTCATTAGACTAATAATCTTCTTGTTCTGTGGAACAATACCATAAGGATTATTGGCTATGTGTGAGGCTGCGCGGGATAGCCGTGCGTTCTAGGGCGTCTTGTCACGGTTCGCGCGGCTCCCCCCGTCGTAGGTTCGACTCCTCCCTCGGGCATGGGTGTGTGTGTTGTTCTTATCGTAAGTTAGTTTAAGCCTAGGGACGATGACCTCAGCAGTTTGGTCCCATAGTCCTTACCACAAATTTCAATTTGCGATGTGTGAAGATGTGTCGAGTTCTTCACTGTAGCAAGTAATTACTTTGTATGCATCACAGCTTTTCACCTGTAGATAAAGCTATCTGTATCCATATAAAGTAACTTAGGATCAGCGATATGAGGTTTTGCGAACTTTTAATGGAATCAGTACATTGGAATTTCGATAGATACGAGGGCCGTTCAGAAAGTAGCCTCCGGTTGATTTAAAAAAATACACCAAGTTAAATAAAAATATTTTAATATATACATCTTACAACTACATCTTTGCACTATTTTTCTACGTAGTCTCCATAACGATTGAGGCACTTATCATATCTCTTCCCAAGCTTTGAAATTCCTTCTGCATAAAAATCACCCACTTGTGCCTGGAGCCAGCCTGTGATTGCATCTTTGAGCTCTTCGTCGTCATCAAACCGCTGTGACCCGAGCCATTTCTTCAAATGCATGAAGAGGTGATAATCACTTGGCGCCAGGTCTGGGCTGTAAGGTGGATGGTTGATAACGTCCCACTTGAAGGACTCAAGAAGGGCCGTTGTTCTGCGAGCAGAGTGAGGACGGGCGTTATCGTGCAAAAAAACGATACCGGAAGTCAGCATACCACGGCGTTTGTTCTGTATAGCCCGTCGTAACTTTTTTATTGTTTCACAGTACACGTCTTGATTTATGGCCGTACCACGTTCCATGAATTCAAGCAACAACACCCCTTTGGCATCCCAAAACACCGTTGCCATCAGTTTTCTGGCAGAAAAATCTTGCGAGGGTTTTCTTGGTTTGGTAGGCGAATTTGAATGTGCCCACATCTTTGATTGTTCTTTTGTCTCAGGGTTCACGTACTTAATCCAGGTTTCGTCACCGGTCACGATTCTGTTTAACAATGGTTCTCCTTCGTCCTCATAACGTGACAGAAAGTCTAATGCAGAGGCCATTCTTTGAGTTTTGTGGTGGTCGGTAAGAATTTTGGGCACCCATCGTGCACAGAACTTACGGTAACCCAATCTTGCTGTCACTATCTCGTACAAGAGAGTCTTAGAAATCTGTGGAAAACCAGTAGACAACTCCGACATTGAGAAACGTCGATTTTCACGAACTGTTGCATCAACTGTCTGAACGAGTTCGTCAGTCACCAATGATGGTCTACCACTCTTCTCTTCATCATGAACGTTTTCTCGTCCACTTTTAAATAAACGTACCCATTCACGGACAACTCCTTCACTCATAACTCTTGGTCCGTACACGGCACAAAGCTCACGATGAATAGCTGCTGCAGAATATCCTTTGGCTGTAAAAAACCTTATGACAGCACGCACTTCACATTTGGCGGGGTTTTCAATTGCAGCACACATTTCAAACTGCCACAAAAACTAAACTAGCGCAGGTACGACGTTCACTCGACCACGGCTTGATGCTGACTGACCTGTTGAGTGCGTGAACGCACAGATGGCGTCGCTACTCCCCCCACAACCCGCACTGTGACCAATCGGAGGTTACTTTCTGAACCGCTCTCGTATAATACGCACAACCCCACAAAGAAATTCATTAACTCTACTGCAGTCTTCGACTTCTCCACAGCAAGTAAGTTCTTGCTGAAGATAGTGGCCTGTTTGAAATTTGGTCTGGAGACCCATTTTCTTACGCCCTATCGCCGAGCCCAACATGACCTTATAAAAATTTGGCGATGTTTCCACAAATTTTCCGTTGTCTAGCCGAAAATTGCATTATTCATCAATTTCTAAATATGTTTTTCGAAATGACTTTTGGCAGATTCACTCTGATTCGTATTCAAATCAAAAAGCTTCTTCAGCCAGAGTGACTTCTTGAAGGAGGTAACACAGGCAACTGCAATTAACTCTATCCTATATCGAGACACTGCTGGAAGTTTCTGTAATGCATGATGTATCTCTGCTTATCCCGCAGCATTTATGCAACTTGGGGAACTAGTTGCTCTGGACATAGTGGCAAATCGGTTTGTTCATCATGCAGACTATTAGGGTATGCTAGGTCTATCTCCAGAACATACTCTACACCAGAATCAGCTGCCATACATTCTTGTCATTATTGCATTCGTTTTCGAGCACCCATCGAAACACGCTAATCGTTAGCGACTGTTGCTCGAATCAAAGGATGTGTTGAACCTCTCTCCCTACATGGGTTATTCGTCTTGGCGTGTCTACGCCCACTTTGGCTATGTGCCTCCATGGATCCCTCACTCGAAGTAAAGAAGCATGTCAGCATTGGCCAAAAGCTCGTTGTTGACTTTCGTTTTCTTGAGCGAGGCATCGCAAGACAACCTTAGTGCTGTGTAATAGAAGGCAGGATCTAGAGAATATGTGCCTATGAATACATCCAGAATTTCTCGAAAACATCCGCCAGTAAATGCATATCTTTGTCCATGCATATTCATCGAAATTTGGGATATTAAACTCCTGCCAAACATTCGAAGCATGCTGGTGCCCTGCATCCGATATGGCATCACCTGTAAGGTTATTGGAAAATGCAGCAATGTCACGTAGTCCGGTTGTGTTGAGTTTCCCCATACAATCCAGATACTCGTATGGGAATACCCCCCTTCTTGTCACAAGCTGAAACTTTGCGTCATTGAGATGTACACCTCAGGTGATATGAATTTCCTCCAGAAGCAGGGTTTCAACAAGTTTCTGGAGTGGTGCCTGCATAGAGCGTAGCGAATCCAGGAAGCAGAGCGTAATTCTAGGCGTCATTCGTTTGGCGAATGAGATATATTTCTTGACGCTATCAGGTAGGATACTGTAATAAATGCTCTGGATGCACCTTATAGTTTCTCTTGAAAGCTAGGAGTGACAACACAAAGCAATACCGATCTTCACTTTTGACATTAATACATGCCTTTTGTCATTAACTATATCATCGGTAAGCCTGATGTAGCAGGACTCTCCATTGATTGAATCATGGACATGCATATGGATTTTGAGGTATATTAGCTGAGTGCTTCACTTGAGCCTCTGACCTGCATCTCAGAAAACCTTTCTCATATAGCACTCAAGGTGAAATCTTCAAACCACATAGCAACTGAGGTGCACCACGATACCACTCCATTTGCCCCTAAATGGTGGTCTCCTCTGTAGCACCTCCTCATTTGGCAGGATACGTGGGCTTGCAGCAGAGTAGTACACTGCACTGAATGGAGGGGTAGGCAAGTGAGCTCTCTCTCTGTCAGTGAATGGCATGATTTCAGAAACCCTACTGAGTTTTTGTCCCCCATGATGGGTTCTCAATTCACAAGAATGAGATTTGCTCACTCATCAAAAGTGTCCCCAATCACCACATAGCTTAGCTCTGGCATGGTATCAATAACCTGGTGCAGATCACTATTAGGATGGGAGAGGGAACTGCTGCCACTCAGTGACACACTATGAGTACCACTGGGTAGTGTGGGTTATCATAGGCGAGGCTCTCCACATCATCCCAATGCAAACAACCAGGCCGTGGAGAAGCTGTGCATTGAGGCACAATGGTGAGACCCACACCAGAGATGCTGGGCTGCTGCTGCAGTGGTGAGCAGGGCAAAGAGCAGGCCGCTGCAGGGACGATGGGGCACTTACAACCGATTGCACTGTGGCAGGTGACATCCACACCTGTCAGAATGGTGTAGCACCCACGGTGACGGTGGGTGTGCTGGCAGTGTCAAGGGCGGTGACAGCGGCAGTGGCAGTGGCAGGGGTAGCATAGGTGGTGAAGGCAGCAGTGGCAGTAGTGGGGGGATGCAGAGGCAGCAGTAGAGGTGGCGGCGACTGTGACTGACGTTCGCACAACAGCTAGTGGCATCCAGGCAGGTGAGGCATGCCTCACAGATGCGCATTTCACTTTCACCTGCCTTGGTAGCTGCATCAAAGCGTACTGTGATGACGCAACTGTGAAGGGGTTGACTTGACGCACACGTGAAAGAAAGATAATTATGGAAGTAATCACGCTCCTCTTCTTCCTGTCATGCCAACACCAGCTCCCTGAGATCCTCGGCAACTGCTGCCTTCCATGCCAGTATCTACTCGTGGAGCTGAAACTCCATGTCTTCTGGAGAAGCTGTAAAACAAAAACAAAAACAAAAAGACTGGTAACACTCACTTCCGAGTTTTTCATAACACAAAGGCACATGCTGGTAAAAAGAATTACGCTACGAAATACATATTTACAAGACTGCTCTAAGAGCCATGCAGCCTCATTAGCCTGCCACTGCAATTCAGTCTCCACTAGCCAATCGATCTGAGTCAGCATGTGCATTGTAACAAAAAGAAGATTGTTTTGATGAGGTACTTATTTTTATTTGAAATACGCTAGAAACTCTAAATTCACTGTATCGAGGAATATGCTACAAAATTCGACCATGTGACTCGAAATGCAGCTTAATCTGAAATATTCTGATTTCATTTAATCAAGAAATATACTACAAAAATTCAGCCACATGGCTTTAAATGCAGTATAAATATGTATCAAACGCAGAAACATGTGCTACACACTGAAAGACATCAATAAATTTTAACATGCAGTTTGAAATACAATGGAATTTGTACACACTTGCTACTACTAAATTGGGATTAACGGGAAATACACTAAATTTGTACATATGCTACACAACAACTACTAACACACTTGTTACTGCTAAATTCGCTTTAATAAAGAATATACGACAAAATTCAACCACATGGTTTGAAATACAACATAGACAGCTATCGAACACAGAAATGAACTACGATCAGTAATATACTACTGAATCTGAACACGTGATTAGAAGTGCATAAAAATACGAACACACCTGCCGCTAATAAATTTGGTTTAACATGAACATACCACTACGAATCCTGTACGCTAATAATGTGTACTTATAGGGCTGCTGTGACGCTACCTCTGATGCATTTCAGTGTAGAGACTGTTCTCCCACATGTGAAAGGTGCTGTTCCTGCTGCTACTGTTGGCATCTTACTTCTTCCAGTTGCTGAGCTAAGGCAGCTAGTGTCTCTGGCATGAACGCTGCAACGACAAAGAAACTTTAGCTAGCGAAATTCGAACACATGGTCTGGCATGCATCGGAAAATATACAATGACACTTGTTGTTATATGCGTTTCAACTAGAAATATACAACTAAACTTGAAAACGTGGTTTGAAATGCAATGAAATATGTAGTACAAACACACTGCTGTGACGCTACCTCTGATGCATTTAAGTGTGGAGACTGTTCTTCCACATGTGAAAGGTGCTGTTCCTGCTGCTACTGTTGGCATCTTACTTCTTCCAGTTGCTGAGCTAAGGCACCTAGTGTCTCTCGCAAGAACGCTGCAATTACAAAGAAACTTTAGCTAGCGAAATTCGAACACATGGTCTGGCACGCATCAGAAAATATACTACGACACTTGTTGTTATATGCGTTTCAACTAGAAATATTAAAAGTAAACTTGAAAACATGGTTTGAAATGCAATGAAATATGTAGTACAAACACACTGCTGTGACGCTACCTCTGATGCATTTCAGTGTGGAGACTGTTCTTCCACATGTGAAAGGTGCTGTTCCTGCTGCCACTGTTGGCATCTTACTTTTTCCAGTTGCTGAGCTAAGGCAGCTAGTGTCTCCGGCATGAACGCTGCAACAACAAAGAAACTTTAGATAGCAAAATTCGAACACATGCTCTGGCATGCATCGGAAAATATACTACGACACTAGTTGTTATATGCGTTTCAACTAGAAATATACAACCAAACTTGAAAACGTGGTTTGTAATGCAATGAAATATGTAGTACAAACACACTGCTGTGACGCTAACTCTGATGCATTTCAGTGTGGAGACTATTCTTCCACATGTGAAAGGTGCTGTTCCTGCTGCTACTGTTGGCATCTTACTTCTTCCAGTTGCTGAGCTAAGGCAGCTAGTGTCTCCGGCATGAACGCTGCAACTACAAAGAAACTATAGCTAGCGAAATTCGAACACATGGTCTGCCATGCATCGGAAAATGTACTACAACACTCGTTGTTATATGCGTCTCAACTAGAAACACACAACTAAACTTGAAAACGTGGTTTGAAATGCAATGAAATATGAAGTACAAACACACTGCTGTGACGCTAACTCTGATGCAATTCAGTGTGGAGACTGTTCTTCCACATGTGAAAGGTGCTGTTCCTGCTGCTACTGTTGGCATCTTACTTCTTCCAGTTGCTGAGCTAAGGCAGGTAGTGTCTCCGGCATCAACGCTGCAATGACAAATAAACTTTAGACAGCGAATTTCGAACACATGGTCTGGCATGCATCGGAAAATATACTACGACAGTTGCTGTTATATGCGTTTCAACTAGAAATATAGAACTAAACTGGAAAACGTGGTTTGAAATGCAATGAAATATGTAGTACAAACACACTGCTGTGACGCTACCTCTGATGCATTTCAGTGTGGAGACTGTTCTTCCACACGTGAAAGGTGCTGTTCCTGCTGCTACTGTTGGCATCTTACTTCTTCCAGTTGCTGAGCTAAGGCAGCTAGTGTCTCCGGCATGAACGCTGCAACGACAAAGAAACTTTAGATACCGAAATTCGAACACATGGTCTGGCATGCATCAGAAAATATGCTACAACACTTGTTGTTATATGCGTTTCAACTAGAAATATACAACTAAACTTGAAAACGTGGTTTGAAATGCAATGAAATATGTAGTACAATCACACTGCTGTGACGCTACCTCTGATACATTTCAGTGTGGAGACTGTTCTTCCACATGTGAAAGGTGCTGTTCCTGCTGCTACTGTTGCATCTTACTTCTTCCAGTAGCTGAGCTAAGGCAGCTAGTGTCTCCGGCATGAACGCTGCAACGACAAAGAAACTTTAGATAGCGAAATTCGAACACATGGTGTGGCATGCATCGGAAAATATACTACGACACTTGTTGTTATATGCATTTCAACTATAAATATACAACTAAACTTGAAAACGTGGTTTGAAATGCAATGAAATATGTAGTACAAACACACTGCTGTGACGTTACCTCTGATGCATTTCAGTGTGGAGACTGTTCATCCACATGTGAAAGGCGTTGTTCCTGCTGCTACTGTTGGCATCTTACTTCTTCCAGTTGCTATGCTAAGGCAGCTAGTGTCTCCGGCATGAACGCTGCAACGACAAAGTAACTTTAGATAGCGAAATTCGAACACATGGTCTGGCATGCATCCGAAAATATACTACGACACTTGTTGTTATATCCGTTTCAACTAGAAATATACAAGTAAAATTGAAAACCTGGTATGAAATGCAATGAAATATGTAGTACAAACACACTGCTGTGACGCTACCTCTGATGCATTTCAGTGTGGAGACTGTTCTTCCACATGTGAAAGGTGCTGTTCCTGCTGCTACTGTTGGCATCTTACTTCTTCCAGTTGCTGAGCTAAGGCAGCTAGTGTCTCCGGCATGAACGCTGCAACGACAAAGAAACTTTAGATAACAAAATTCGAACACATGGTCTGGCATGCATCGGAAAATATACTACAACACTCGTTGTTATATGCGTCTCAACTAGAAATACACAACTAAACTTGAAAACGTGGTTTTAAATGCAATGAAATATGTAGTACAAACACACTGCTGTGACGCTAACTCTCATGCAATTCAGTGTGGGGACTGTTCTTCCACATGTGAAAGGTGCTGTTCCTGCTGCTACTGTTGGCATCTTACTTCTTCCAGTTGCTGAGCTAAGGCAGCTAGTGTCTCCGGCATGAACGCTGCAACGACAAAGAAACTTTAGATAGCGAAATTCGAACACATGGTCAGGCATGCATCGGAAAATATACTACGACAGTTGTTGTTATATGCGTTTCAACTAGAAATATAGAACTAAACTGGAAAACGTGGTTTGAAATGCAATGAAATATGTAGTACAAACACACTGCTGTGACGCTACCTGTGATGCATTTCAGTGTGGAGACTGTTCTTCCACACGTGAAAGGTGCTGTTCCTGCTGCTACTGTTGGCATCTAACTTCTTCCAGTTGCTGAGCTAAGGCAGCTAGTGTCTCCGGCATGAACGCTGCAACGACAAAGAAACTTTAGATACCGAAATTCGAACACATGGTCTGGCATGCATCAGAAAATATACTACAACACTTGTTGTTATATACGTTTCAACTATAAATATACAAGTAAACTTGAAAACATGGTTTGAAATGCAATGAAATATGTAGTACAAACACACTGCTGTGACGCTACCTCTGATACATTTTAGTGTGGAGACTGTTCATCCACATGTCAAAGGTGCTGTTCCTGCTGCTACTGTTGGCATTTTAGTTCTACCAGTTGCTGAACTAAGGCAGCTAGTGTCCCCGGCATGAACGATGCAACGACAAAGAAACTTTAGATAGCGAAATTCGAACACATGGTCTGGCATGCATCGGAAAATATACTACAACACTTGTTGTTATATACGTTTCAACTATAAATATACAAGTAAACTTGAAAACATGGTTTGAAATGCAATGTAGTATGTATTACAAACACACTGCTGTGACGCTACCTCTGATGCATTTCAGTGTGGAGACTGTTCTTCCACATGTGAAAGGTGCTGTTCCTGCTGCTACTGTTGGCATCTTACTTCTTCCACTTGCTGAGCTAAGACAGCTAGTGTCTCCGGCATGAACGCTGCAATGACAAAGAAACTTTAGATAGCGAAATTCGAACACATGGTCTGCCATGCATCAAAAAATATACTACGACACTTGTTGTTATATGCGTTTCATCTAGAAATATACAACTAAACTTGAAAACGCGGTTTGAAATGCAATGAAATATGTAGTACAATCACACTGCTGTGACGCTACCTCTGATACATTTCAGTGTGGAGACTGTTTTTCCACATGTAAAAGGTGCTGTTCCTGCTGCTACTGTTGCATCTTACTTCTTCCAGTTGCTGAGCTAAGGCAGCGAGTGTCTCCGGCATGAACGCTGCAACGACAAAGAAACTTTAGATAACAAAATTCGAACACATGGTCTGGCATGCATCGGAAAATATACTACAACACTCGTTGTTATATGCGTCTCAACTAGAAATACACAACTAAACTTGAAAACGTGGTTTTAAATGCAATGAAATATGTAGTACAAACACACTGCTGTGACGCTAACTCTCATGCAATTCAGTGTGGGGACTGTTCTTCCACATGTGAAAGGTGCTGTTCCTGCTGCTACTGTTGGCATCTTACTTCTTCCAGTTGCTGAGCTAAGGCGGCTAGTGTCTCCGGCATGAACGCTGCAACGACAAAGAAACTTTAGATAGCGAAATTCGAACACATGGTCAGGCATGCATCGGAAAATATACTACGACAGTTGTTGTTATATGCGTTTCAACTAGAAATATAGAACTAAACTGGAAAACGTGGTTTGAAATGCAATGAAATATGTAGTACAAACACACTGCTGTGACGCTACCTGTGATGCATTTCAGTGTGGAGACTGTTCTTCCACACGTGAAAGGTGCTGTTCCTGCTGCTACTGTTGGCATCTAACTTCTTCCAGTTGCTGAGCTAAGGCAGCTAGTGTCTCCGGCATGAACGCTGCAACGACAAAGAAACTTTAGATACCGAAATTCGAACACATGGTCTGGCATGCATCAGAAAATATACTACAACACTTGTTGTTATATACGTTTCAACTATAAATATACAAGTAAACTTGAAAACATGGTTTGAAATGCAATGAAATATGTAGTACAAACACACTGCTGTGACGCTACCTCTGATACATTTTAGTGTGGAGACTGTTCATCCACATGTCAAAGGTGCTGTTCCTGCTGCTACTGTTGGCATTTTAGTTCTACCAGTTGCTGAACTAAGGCAGCTAGTGTCCCCGGCATGAACGATGCAACGACAAAGAAACTTTAGATAGCGAAATTCGAACACATGGTCTGGCATGCATCGGAAAATATACTACAACACTTGTTGTTATATACGTTTCAACTATAAATATACAAGTAAACTTGAAAACATGGTTTGAAATGCAATGTAGTATGTATTACAAACACACTGCTGTGACGCTACCTCTGATGCATTTCAGTGTGGAGACTGTTCTTCCACATGTGAAAGGTGCTGTTCCTGCTGCTACTGTTGGCATCTTACTTCTTCCACTTGCTGAGCTAAGACAGCTAGTGTCTCCGGCATGAACGCTGCAATGACAAAGAAACTTTAGATAGCGAAATTCGAACACATGGTCTGCCATGCATCAAAAAATATACTACGACACTTGTTGTTATATGCGTTTCATCTAGAAATATACAACTAAACTTGAAAACGCGGTTTGAAATGCAATGAAATATGTAGTACAATCACACTGCTGTGACGCTACCTCTGATACATTTCAGTGTGGAGACTGTTTTTCCACATGTAAAAGGTGCTGTTCCTGCTGCTACTGTTGCATCTTACTTCTTCCAGTTGCTGAGCTAAGGCAGCGAGTGTCTCCGGCATGAACGCTGCAACGACAAAGAAACTTTATATAGCGAAATTCGAACACATGGTCTGGCATGCATCGGAAAATATACTACGACACTTGTTGTTATATGCGTTTCAACTATAAATATACAACTAAACTTGAAAACGTGGTTTGAAATGCAATGAAATATGTAGTACAAACACACTGCTGTGACGCTACCTCTGATGCATTTCAGTGTGAAGACTGTTCATCCACATGTGAAAGGCGTTGTTCCTGCTGCTACTGTTGGCATCTTACTTCTTCCAGTTGCTGTGCTAAGGCAGCTAGTGTCTCCGGCATGAACGCAGCAACGACAAACAAACTTTAGATAGCGAAATTCGAACACATGGTCTGGCATGCATCGGAAAATATACTACGACAGTTGTTGTTATATGCGTTTCAACTATAAACATATAACTAAACTTGAAAACGTGGTTCGAAATGCAATGAAATATGTAGTACAAACACACTACTGTGACGCTACCTCTGATACATTTCAGTGTGGAGACTGTTCTTCTACATGTGAAATTCGTTGTTCCTGCTGCTACTGTTGGCATCTTACTTCTTCCAGTTGCTGTGCTAAGGCAGCTAGTGTCTCCGGCGTGAACGCTGCAACGACAAAGTAACTTTAGATAGCGAAATTCGATCACATGGTCTGGCATGCATCCGAAAATATACTACGACACTTGTTGTTATATCCGTTTCAACTAGAAATATACAAGTAAAATTGAAAACCTGGTATGAAATGCAATGAAATATGTAGTACAAACACACTGCTGTGACGCTACCTCTGATGCATTTCAGTGTGGAGACTGTTCTTCCACATGTGAAAGGTGCTGTTCCTGCTGCTACTGTTGGCATCTTACTTCTTCCAGTTGCTGAGCTAAGGCAGCTAGTGTCTCCGGCATGAACGCTGCAACGACAAAGAAACTTTAGATACCAAAATTCGAACACATGGTCTGGCATGCATCGGAAAATATACTACAACACTCGTTGTTATATGCGTCTCAACTAGAAATACACAACTAAACTTGAAAACGTGGTTTGAAATGCAATGAAATATGTAGTACAAACACACTGCTGTGACGCTAACTCTCATGCAATTCAGTGTGGGGACTGTTCTTCCACATGTGAAAGGTGCTGTTCCTGCTGCTACTGTTGGCATCTTACTTCTTCCAGTTGCTGAGCTAAGGCAGCTAGTGTCTCCGGCATGAACGCTGCAACGACAAAGAAACTTTAGATAGCGAAATTCGAACACATGGTCTGGCATGCATCGGAAAATATACTACGACAGTTGTTGTTATATGCGTTTCAACTAGAAATATAGAACTAAACTGGAAAACGTGGTTTGAAATGCAATGAAATATGTAGTACAAACACACTGCTGTGACGCTACCTGTGATGCATTTCAGTGTGGAGACTGTTCTTCCACACGTGAAAGGTGCTGTTCCTGCTGCTACTGTTGGCATCTTACTTCTTCCAGTTGCTGAGCTAAGGCAGCTAGTGTCTCCGGCATGAACGCTGCAACGACAAAGAAACTTTAGATAGCGAAATTCGAACACATGGTCTGGCATGCATCAGAAAATATACTACAACACTTGTTGATATATGCGTTTCAACTAGAAATATACAACTAAACTTGAAAACGTGGTTTGAAATGCAATGAAATACGTAGTACAAACACACTGCTGTGACGCTACCTCTGATAAATTTTAGTGTGGAGACTGTTCATCCACATGTCAAAGGTGCTGTTCCTGCTGCTACTGTTGGCATTTTAGTTCTACCAGTTGCTGAGCTAAGGCAGCTAGTGTCCCCGGCATGAACGATGCAACGACAAAGAAACTTTAGATAGCGAAATTCGAACACATGGTCTGGCATGCATCGGAAAATATACTACAACACTTGTTGTTATATACGTTTCAACTATAAATATACAAGTAAACTTGAAAACATGGTTTGAAATGCAATGTAGTATGTATTACAAACACACTGCTGTGACGCTACCTCTGATGCATTTCAGTGTGGAGACTGTTCTTCCACATGTGAAAGGTGCTGTTCCTGCTGCTACTGTTGGCATCTTACTTCTTCCACTTGCTGAGCTAAGACAGCTAGTGTCTCCGGCATGAACGCTGCAACGACAAAGAAACTTTAGATAGCGAAATTCGAACACATGGTCTGCCATGCATCAAAAAATATACTACGACAGTTGTTGTTATATGCGTTTCATCTAGAAATATACAACTAAACTTGAAAACGTGGTTTGAAATGCAATGAAATATGTAGTACAATCACACTGCTGTGACGCTACCTCTGATACATTTCAGTGTGGAGACTGTTCTTCCACATGTAAAAGGTGCTGTTCCTGCTGCTACTGTTGCATCTTACTTCTTCCAGTTGCTGAGCTAAGGCAGCTAGTGTCTCCGGCATGAACGCTGCAACGACAAAGAAACTTTATATAGCGAAATTCGAACACATGGTCTGGCATGCATCGGAAAATATACTACGACACTTGTTGTTATATGCGTTTCAACTATAAATATACAACTAAACTTGAAAACGTGGATTGAAATGCAATGAAATATGTAGTACAAACACACTGCTGTGACGCTACCTCTGATGCATTTCAGTGTGAAGACTGTTCATCCACATGTGAAAGGCGTTGTTCCTGCTGCTACTGTTGGCATCTTACTTCTTCCAGTTGCTGTGCTAAGGCAGCTAGTGTCTCCGGCATGAACGCAGCAACGACAAAGAAACTTTAGATAGCGAAATTCGAACACATGGTCTGGCATGCATCGGAAAATATACTACAAAACTTGTTGTTATATGCGTTTCAACTAGAAATATACAACTAAACTTGAAAACGTGGTTTGAAATGCAATGAAATATGTAGTACAAACACACTGCTGTGACGCTACCTCTGATGCATTCCAGTGTGGATACTGTTCTTCCACATGTGAAAGGTGCTGTTCCTGCTGCTACTGTTGGCATCTTACTTCTCCCAGTTCGTGAGCTAAGTCAGCTAGTGTCTCTTGCATGAACGCTGCAATGACAAAGAAACTTTAGATAGCGAAATTCGAACACATGGTCTGGCATGCATCAGAAAATATACTACGACACTTGTTGTTATATGCGTTTCAACTAGAAATATACAACTAAACTTGAAAACGTGGTTTGAAATGCAATGAAATATGTAGTACAAACACACTGCTGTGACGCTACCTCTGGTACATTTCAGTGTGGAGACTGTTCTTCTATATGTGAAAGGTGCTGTTCCTGCTGCTACTGTTTGCATCTTACTTCTTCGAGTTGCTGAGCTAAGGCAGCTAGTGTCTCCGGCATGAACGCAACAACGACAAAGAAACTTTAGATAGCGAAATTCGAACACATGGTCTGGCATGCATTGGAAAATATACTACAACACTTGTTGTTATATGCATTTCAACTAGAAATATACAAGTAAACTTGAAAACGTGGTTTGAAGTCAATAAAATATGTAGTACAAACACATTGCTGTGACGCTACCTCTGATGCATTTCAGTGTGGAGACTGTTCTTCCACATGTGAAAGGTGCTGTTCCTGCTGATACTGTTGGTATCTTACTTCTTCCAGTTGCTGAGCTAAGGCAGCTAGTGTCTCCGGCATGAACACTGCAACGACAAAAAAACTTTAGATAGCGAAATCCGAACAAAAGGTCTGGCAAGCATTGGAAAATATTCTACCACACATGCGTTTCAACTATAAATGTACAACTAAACTTGAAAATGTGGTTTGAAATGCAATGAAATATGTAGTACAAACACACTGCTGTGACGCTACCTCTGATGCATCTCAGTGTGGAGAGTGTTCTTCCACATGTGAAAGGTGCTGTTCCTGCTGCTACTGTTGGCATCTTACTTCTTCCAGTTGCTGAGGTAAGGCAGCTAGTGTCTCCGGCATGAACGCTGCAACGACAAAGAAACTTTAGCTAGCAAAATTCGAACACATGGTCTGCCATGCATCGGAAAATATACTACGACACTTGTTGTTATATGCGTTTCAACTATAAATATACAACTAAACTTGAAAACGTGGTTTGAAATGCAATGAGATATGTAGTACAAACACGCTGCTGTGATGCTACCTCTGATACATTTCAGTGTGGAGACTGTTCTTCCACATGTGAAAGGTGCTGTTCCTGCTGATACTGTTGGCATCTTACTTCTTCCAGTTGCTGAGCTAAGGCAGCTAGTGTCTCCGGCATGAACGCTGCAACGACAAAGAAACTTTAGATAGCGAAATTCGAACACATGGTCTGGCATGCATCAGAAAATATACTACAACACTTGTTGTTATATGCGTTTCTACTATAAATATACAACTAAACTTGAAAATGTGGTTTGAAGTGCAATGAAATATGTAGTACAAACACACTGCTGTGACGCTAACTCTGATGCATTTCAGTGTGGAGACTGTTCTTCCACATGTGAAAGGTGCAGTTCCTGCTGCTACTGTTGGCATCCTACTTCTTCCAGTTGCTGAGCCAAGGCAGCTAGTGTCTCCGGCAAGAACACTGCAACAACAAAGAAACGTTAGATAGCGAAATTCGAACACACTGTCTGGCATGCATCGGAAAATATACTACGACAGTTGTTGTTATATGCGTTTCAACTATAAACATATAACTAAACTTGAAAACGTGGTTCGACATGCAATGAAATATGTAGTACAAACACACTGCTGTGACGCTACCTCTGATGCATTTCAGTGTGGAGACTGTTCTTCTACATGTGAAAGGTGCTGTTCCTGCTGCTACTGTTTGCATCTTCTTACTTCTTCCAGTTGCTGAGCTAAGGCAGCTAGTGTCTCCGGCATGAACGCAACAACGACAAAGAAACTTTAGATAGCGAAATTCGAACACATGGTCTGGCATGCATCGGAAAATATACTACAACACTTGTTGTTATACGCGTTTCAACTTGAAATATACAACTAAACTTGAAAACATGGTTTGAAATGCAATGAAATATGTAGTACAAACACACTGCTGTGACGCTACCTCTGATACATTTCAGTGTGGAGACTGTTCTTCTACATGTGAAAGGTGCTGTTCCTGCTGCTACTGTTTGCATCTTACTTCTTCCAGTTGCTGAGCTAAGGCAGCTAGTGTCTCCGGCATGAACGCAACAACGACAAAGAAACTTTAGATAGCGAAATTCGAACACATGGTCTGACATGCATCGGAAAATATACTACAACACTTGTTGTTATATGCGTTTCAACTAGAAATATACAACTAAACTTGAAAACGTGGTTTGACGTCATAGAAATATGTAGTACAAAGACATTGCTGTGACGCTACCTCTGATGCATTTCAGTGTGGAGACTGTTCTTCCACATGTGAGAGGTGCTGTTCCTGCTGATACTGTTGGGATCTTATTTCTTCCAGTTGCTGAGACAAGGCAGCTAATGTCTCCGGCATGAACACTGCAACGACAAAAAAACTTTAGATAGCGAAATTCGAACAAAAGGTCTGGCAAGCATTGGAAAATATTCTACCACACTTGTTGTTATATGCGTTTCAACTATAAATATACAACTAAACTTGAAAATGTGGTTTGAAATGCAATGAAATATCTAGTACAAACACAATGCTCTGACGCTACCTCTGATACATTTCAGTGTGGAGACTGTTCTTCCACATGTGAAAGGTGCTGTTCCTGCTGCTACTGTTGGCATCTTACTTCTTCCAGTTGCTGAGCTAAGGCAGCTAGTGTCTCCGGCATGAACGCTGCAACGACAAAGAAACTTTAGCTAGCAAAATTCGAACACATGGTCTGCCATGCATCGGAAAATATACTACGACACTTGTTGTTATATGCGTTTCAACTATAAATATATAACTAAACTTGAAAAGGTGGTTTGAAATGCAATGAAATATGTAGTACAAACACACTGCTGTGACGCTACCTCTTATACATTTCAGTGTGGAGACTGTTCTTCCACATGTGAAAGGTGCTGTTCCTGCTGCTACTGTTGGCATCTTACTTCTTGCAGTTGCTGAGCCAAGGCAGCTAGTGTCTCCGGCAAGAACACTGCAACAACAAAGAAACGTTAGACAGCGAAATTCGAACACACTGTCTGGCATGCATCGGAAAATATACTACGACACTTGTTGTTATATGCGTTTCAACTATAAACATATAACTAAACTTGAAAAAGTGGTTCGAAATGCAATGAAATATGTAGTACAAACACACTGCTGTGACGCTACCTCTGATGCATTTCAGTGTGGAGATTATTCTTCCACATGGGAAAGGTGCTGTTCCTGCTGCTACTGTTGCATCTTACTTCTTCCAGTTGCTGAGCTAAGGCAGCTAGTGTCTCCGTCATGAACGCTGCAACCACAAAGAACTTTAGATAGCGAAATTCGATCACATGGTCTGGCATGCATCAGAAAATATACTACGGCACTTGTTGTTATATTCGTTTCAACTAGAAATATACAAGTAAACTTGAAAACATGGTATGAAATGCAATGAAATATGTAGTACAAACACACTGCTGTGACGCTAACTCTGATGCATTTCAGTGTGGAGACTGTTCTTCCACATGTGAAAGGTGCTGTTCCTGCTGCTACTGTTGGCATCTTACTTATTCCAGTTGCTGAACTAAGGCAGCTAGTGTCTCCGGCATGAACGCAGCAACGACAAAGAAACTTTAGATAGCGAAATTCGAACACATGGTCTGGCATGCATCAGAAAATATACTACGACAATTGTTGTTATATGCGTTTCAACTAGAAATATACAACCAAACTTGAAAACTTGGTTTGTAATGCAATGAAATATGTAGTACAAACACACTGCTGTGACGCTAACTCTGATGCATTTCAGTGTGGAGATTGTTCTTCCACATGTGAAAGGTGCTTTTCCTGCTGCTACTGTTGGCATCTTACTTTTTCCAGTTGCTGAGCTAAGGCAGCTAGTGTCTCCGGCATGAACGCTGCAACAACAAAGGAACTTTAGATAGCGAAATTCGAACACATGGTCTGGCATGCATCGGAAAATATACTACGACACTTGTTGTTATATGCGTTTCAACTAGAAATATACAACCAAACTTGAAAACGTGGTTTGTAATGCAATGAAATATGTAGTACAAACACACTGCTGTGACGCTACCTCTGATGCATTTCAGTGTGGAGACTGTTCTTCTACATGTGAAAGGTGCTGTTCCTGCTGCTACTGTTTGCATCTTCTTACTTCTTCCAGTTGCTGAGCTAAGGCAGCTAGTGTCTCCGGCATGAACGCAACAACGACAAAGAAACTTTAGATAGCGAAATTCGAACACATGGTCTGGCATGCATCGGAAAATATACTACAACACTTGTTGTTATATGCGTTTCAACTAGAAATATACAACTAAACTTGAAAACATGGTTTGAAATGCAATGAAATATGTAGTACAAACACACTGCTGTGACGCTACCTCTGATACATTTCAGTGTGGAGACTGTTCTTCTACATGTGAAAGGTGCTGTTCCTGCTGCTACTGTTTGCATCTTACTTCTTCCAGTTGCTGAGCTAAGGCAGCTAGTGTCTCCGGCATGAACGCAACAACGACAAAGAAACTTTAGATAGCGAAATTCGAACACATGGTCTGGCATGCATCGGAAAATATACTACAACACTTGTTGTTATATGCGTTTCAACTAGAAATATAGAACTAAACTTGAAAACGTGGTTTGAAGTCATAGAAATATGTAGTACAAACACATTGCTGTGACGCTACCTCTGATGCATTTCAGTGTGGAGACTGTTCTTCCACATGTAAGAGGTGCTGTTCCTGCTGATACTGTTGGGATCTTATTTCTTCCAGTTGCTGAGACAAGGCAGCTAGTGTCTCCGGCATGAACACTGCAACGACAAAAAAACTTTAGATAGCGAAATTCGAACAAAAGGTCTGGCAAGCATTGGAAAATATTCTACCACACTTGTTGTTATATGCGTTTCAACTATAAATATACAACTAAACTTGAAAATGTGGTTTGAAATGCAATGAAATATCTAGTACAAACACAATGCTCTGACGCTACCTCTGATACATTTCAGTGTGGAGACTGTTCTTCAACATGTGAAAGGTGCTGTTCCTGCTGCTACTGTTGGCATCTTACTCCTTCCAGTTGCTGAGCTAAGGCAGCTAGTGTCTCCGGCATGAACGCTGCAACGACAAAGAAACTTTAGCTAGCAAAATTCGAACACATGGTCTGCCATGCATCGGAAAATATACTACGACACTTGTTGTTATATGCGTTTCAACTATAAATATACAACTAAACTTGAAAACGTGGTTTGAAATGCGATGAAATATGTAGTACAAACACACTGCTGTGACGCTACCTCTGATACATTTCAGTGTGGAGACTGTTCTTCCACATGTGAAAGGTGCTGTTCCTGCTGCTACTGTTGGCATCTTACTTCTTGCAGTTGCTGAGCCAAGGCAGCTAGTGTCTCCGGCAAGAACACTGCAACAACAAAGAAACGTTAGACAGCGAAATTCGAACACACTGTCTAGCATGCATCGGAAAATATACTACGACACTTGTTGTTATATGCGTTTCAACTATAAACATATAACTAAACTTGAAAAAGTGGTTCGAAATGCAATGAAATATGTAGTACAAACACACTGCTGTGACGCTACCTCTGATGCATTTCAATGTGGAGATTATTCTTCCACATGGGAAAGGTGCTGTTCCTGCTGCTACTTTTGCATCTTACTTCTTCCAGTTGCTGAGCTAAGGCAGCTAGTGTCTCCGTCATGAACGCTGCAACCACAAAGAACTTTAGATAGCGAAATTCGATCACATGGTCTGGCATGCATCAGAAAATATACTACGACACTTGTTGTTATATTCGTTTCAACTAGAAATATACAAGTAAACTTGAAAACATGGTATGAAATGCAATGAAATATGTAGTACAAACACACTGCTGTGACGCTACATCTGATGCATTTCAGTGTGGAGACTGTTCTTCCACATGTGAAAGGTGCTGTTCCTGCTGCTACTGTTTGCATCTTACTTCTTCCAGTTGCTGAGCTAAGGCAGCTAGTGTCACCGGCAAGAACGCTGCAACGACAAAGAAACTTTAGATAGCGAAATTGTAACACATGGTGTGGCATGCATCGGAAAATATACTACAACACTTGTTGTTATATGCGTTTCAACCAGAAATATACAACTAAGCTTGAAAACGTGGTTTGACATGCAATGAAATATGTAGTACAAACACACTGCTGTGACGCTAACTCTGATGCATTTCAGTGTGGAGACTGTTCTTCCACATTTGAAAGGTGCTGTTCCTGCTGCTACTGTTGGCATCTTACTTCTTCCAGTTGCTGAGCTAAGGCAGCTAGTGTCTCCGGCATGAACGCTGCAACGACAAAGAAACTTTAGCTAGCGAAATTCGAACACATGGTCTGCCATGCATCAGAAAATGTACTACGACACTTGTTGTTATATGCGTTTCAACTAGAAATATACAACTAAACTTGAAAACGTGGTTTGAAATGCAATGAAATATGTAGTACAAACACACTGCTGTGACGCTACCTCTGATACATTTCAGTGTGTAGACTGTTCTTCCACATGTGAAAGGTGCTGTTCCTGCTGCTACTGTTGGCTTCTTACTTCTTCCAGTTGCTGAGCTAAGGCAGCTAGTGTCTCCGGCATGAACGCAACAACGACAAAGAGACTTTAGATAGCGAAATTCGAGCACATGGTCTGGCATGCATCGGAAAATATACTACAACACTTGTTGTTATATGCGTTTCAACTAGAAATATACAACTAAACTTGAAAACGTGGTTTGAAGTGCAATGAAATATGTAGTACAAATACAATGCTGTGACGCTACCTCTGATGCATTTCAGTGTGGAGACTGTTCTTCCACATGTGAAAGGTGCTGTTCCTGCTGCTACTGTTGGCATCTTACTTCTTCCAGTTGCTGAGCCAAGGCAGCTAGTGTCTCCGGCATGAACACTGCAACGACAATGAAACTTTAGATAGCGAAATTCGAACACAAGGTCTGGCATGCATTGGAAAATATACTACCACACTTGTTGTTATATGCGTTTCAACTATAAATATACAAGTAAACTTGAAAACGTGGTTTGAAATGCAATGAAATATGTAGTACAAACACACTTCTGTGACGCTACCTCTGAAGCATTTCAGTGTGGAGACTGTTCTTCCACATGTGAAAGGTGCTGTTCCTGCTGCTACTGTTGCATCTTACTTCTTGCAGTTGCTGTGCTAAGGCAGCTAGTGTCTCCGGCATGAACACTGCAACGGCAAAGAAACTTTAGATAGCGAAATTCGAACACATGGTCTGGCATGCATCAAAAAATATACTACAACACATGTTGTTGTATGCGTTTCAACTATAAATATACAACTGAACTTGAAAACGTGGTTTGAAATGCAATGAAATATGTAGTACAAACACACTGCTGTGACGCTACCTCTGATGCATTTCAGTGTGGAGACTTTTCTTCCACATGTGAAAGGTGCTGTTCCTGCTGCTACTGTTGGCATCTTACTTCTTCCAGTTGCTGAGCTAAGGCAGCTAGTGTCTCCGGCATGAACGCTGCAACGACAAAGAAACTTTAGATAGCGAACTTCGAACACAGGGTCTGGCATGCATCGGAAAATATACTACAACACTTGTTGTTATATGCATTTCAACTAGAAATATACAACTAAATTTGAAAACGTGGTTTGAAATGCAATGAAATATGTAGTACAAACACACTGCTGAGACACTACCGCTGATGCATTTCAGTGTGGAGACTGTTCTTCCACATGTGAAAGGTGTTGTTCCTGCTGCTACTGTTGGCATCTTACTTCTTCCAGTTGCTGAGCTAAGGCAGTTAGTGTCTCCGGCATGAACGCTGCAACGACAAAGAAACTTTAGATAGCGAAATTCGAACACATGGTCTGGCATGCATCAGAAAATATACTACAACACTTGTTGTTATATGCGTTTCAACTATAAATATACAACTAAACTTGAAAACGTGGTTTGAAATGCAATGAAATATGTAGTACAAACACACTGCTGTGACGCTACCTCTGATGCATTTCAGTGTGGAGACTGTTCTTCCACATGTGAAAGGTGCAGTTCCTGCTGCTACTGTTGACATCTTACTTCTTCCAGTTGCTGAGCCAAGGCAGCTAGTGTCTCCGGCATGAACACTGCAACAACAAAGAAACGTTAGATAGCGAAATTCGAACACACGGTCTGGTATGCATAGGAAAATATACTATGACACTTGTTGTTATATGCGTTTCAACTATAAACATACAACTAAACTTGAAAACGTGGTTTGAAGTGCAATGAAATATGTAGTACAAACACACTGCTGTGACGCTACCTCTGATGCATTTCAGTGTGGAGACTGTTCTTCCACATGTGAAAGGTGCTGTTCCTGCTGCTGCTGTTGGCATCTTACTTCTTCCAGTTGCTGAGCTAAGGCAGCTAGTGTCTCCGGCATGAACGCTGCTCGACAAAGAAACATTAAATAGCGAAATTCGAACACATGGTCTGGCATGCATCGGATAAAGTACTATGTCATTTGTTGTTATATGCGTTTCAACTAGAAATATACAACTAAACTTGAAAACGTGGTTAGAAATGCAATGAAATATGTAGTACAAACACACTGCTGTGACGCTACCTCTGATGGATTTCAGTGTGGAGACTGTTCTTCCACATGTGAAAGGTGCTGTTCCTGCTGCTACTGTTGGCATCTCACTTCTTCCAGTTGCTGAGCTAAGGCAGCTAGTGTCTCCGGCATGAACGCTGCTGGACAAAGAAACATTAAATAGCGAAATTCGAACACATAGTCTGGCATGCATCGGAAAATGTACTATGTCATTTGTTGTTATATGCGTTTCAACTAGAATTATACAACTAAACTTGAAAACGTGGTTTGAAATGCAATGAAATATGTAGTACAAACACACTGCTGTGACGCTACCTCTGATGCATTTCAGTGTGGAGACTGTTCTTCCACATGTGAAAAGCGTTGTTCCTGCTGCTACTGTTGGCATCTTACTTCTTCCAGTTGCTGAGCTAAGGCAGCTAGTGTCTCCGGCATGAACGCTGCAACGACAAAGAAACTTTAGATAGCGAAATTCGAACACATGGTCTGCCATGCATCAGAAAATATACTACAACACTTGTTGTTATATGCGTTTCAACTAGAAATATACAACTAAACTTGAAAACGTGGTTTGAAATGCAATGAAATATGTAGTACAAACACACTGCTGTGTCGCTACCTCTGATGCATTTCAGTGTGGAGACTGTTCTTCCACATGTCAAAGGTGCTGTTCCTGCTGCTGCTGTTGGCATCTTACTTCTTCCAGTTGCTAAGCTAAGGCAGCTAGTGTCTCCGGCATGAACGCTGCAATGACAAAGAAACTTTAGATAGCGAAATTCGAACACATGGTCTGCCATGCATCGGAAAATATACTACGACACTTGTTGTTATTTGCGTTTCAACTATAAATATACAACTAAACTTGAAAACATGGTTTGAAATGCAATGAAATATGTAGTACAAACACACTGCTGTGACGCTACCTCTAATGCATTTCAGTGTGGAGACTGTTCTTCCACATGTGAAAGGTGCTGTTCCTGCTGCTACTGTTGGCATCTTACTTCTTCCAGTTGCTGAGCTAAGGCAGCTAGTGTCTCCGGCGTGAACGGTGCAATGACAAAGAAATTTTAAATAGCGAAATTCGAACACATGGTCTGGCATGCATCGGAAAATATACTACGACACTTGTTGTTATATGCGTTTCAACTAGAAATATACAACTAAACTTGAAAACGTGGTTTGAAGTGCAATGAAATATGTAGTACAAACACACTGCTGTGACGCTACCTCTGATGCATTTCAGTGTGGAGACTGTTCTTCCACATGTGAAAGGTGCTGTTCTTGCTGCTACTGTTGCATCTTACTTCTTCCAGTTGCTGAGCTAAGGCAGCTAGTGTCTCCGGCATGAACGCTGCAACGACAAAGAAACTTTAGATAGCGAAATTTGAACACATGGTCTGGCATGCATCGGAAAATATGCTACGACAGTTGTTGTTATATGCGTTTCAACTATAAATATACAACTAAACTTGAAAACGTGGTTTGAAATGCAATGAAATATGTAGTACAAACACACTGCTGTGACGCTACCTCTGATGCATTTCAGTGTGGAGACTGTTCTTCCACATGTGAAAGGTGCTGTTCCTGCTGCTACTGTAGGCATCTTACTTCTTCCAGTTGCTGAGCTAAGGCAACTAGTGTCTCCGGCATGAATGATGAAATGACAAAGAAACGTTAGATAGCGAAATTCGAACACATGGTCTGCCATGCATCGGAAAATATACTATGACACTTGTTGTTATATGCGTTTCAACTATAAATATACAACTAAACTTGAAAACGTGGTTTGAAATGCAATGAAATATGTAGTACAAACACACTGCTGTGACGCTACCTCTGATGCATTTCAGTGTGGAGACTGTTCTTCCACATGTGAAAGGTGCTGTTCCTGCTGCTACTGTAGGCATCTTACTTCTTCCAGTTGCTGAGCTAAGGCAACTAGTGTCTCCGGCATGAATGATGCAATGACAAAGAAACGTTAGATAGCGAAATTCGAACACATGGTCTGCCATGCATCGGAAAATATACTATGACACTTGTTGTTATATGCGTTTCAACTATAAATATACAACTAAACTTGAAACCGTGGTTTGAAATGCGATGAAATATGTAGTACAAACACACTGCTCTGACGCTACCTCTGATGCATTTCAGTGTGGAGACTGTTCTTCCACATGTGAAAGGTGCTGTTCCTGCTGCTATTGTTGGCATCTTACTTCTTCCAGTTGCTGAGCTAAGGCAGTTAGTGTCTCCGGCATGAACGATGCAACGACGAAGAAACTTTAGATAGCGAAATTCGAACACATGGTCTGGCATGCATCGGAAAATATACTATGACAGTTGTTGTTATATGCGTTTCAACTATAAATATACAACTAAACTTGAAAACGTGGTTTGAAATGCAATGAAATATGGAGTTCAAACACACTTGATAAATTGAAATACGAACTCGCACGCTACGTGCAAATTTGCTGCAGAATTCGTTTTAAAAAAAAGGCAGTGAGAATATATCACTACAAATTCTGTACAGTGACAAAATATCTACTCACAGGCTGCTTCGTCCAAGTCCTGGCTGGGCACGTTGTTCCCTTGTTGACAGTGATTTTTGCTGCCTGCTTCACTACAGAGGATGAACACTTTTGGATGATGGCTGGAAAAGAAATGTTCTGGACCCATTGATGAATTCGACCACAGTGAAAATGAATGTGTCATGGTTGGGTTATATTTAATTTAATGTGCGTTTTCTGCATTATGTAAGTTGAAGTTCCAGTGGTATTTTCCATATGCAGCTCCCCACGTGTTGTATCCAGCGCATTCGACACTCGCTACGAGTTTTTTTTAAAACAGCAATATGTATATTTTGGGCACATGTATTTTATGAGCGTATTTCACATCGATTTCTGTACACGTAAAGCGACCCCAGTTTAGTTCTGTGTTATATTTTCACGTGGTAATGCAATTATTTGTGTAATCGGTCGGGAGAAGGTAGTTTCGTACCGACTTCCAAGTGGAATAAGTTAATTTTGCCTCGATTTTTGCTTTACTGTGTTATATGGAGAAGCGTTAATTACCATATCAGCAGTGTATTGATCTGTAATTAGGCGAGTGTTTCCATCCAAAAGTTTTGATTTAATGTCATTTCTCTTTAGTTTCGCGTTTTTTTCGGTTTCTTTTAATTTCGTTGGGTAATTAGAACAGTGCAAATTTCCACAGCAGTAGTGTACTGATCTGTAATTAAATGAGTGCTTCCACACACAACAAAAATAAAATAGAACTCCCTGTAAAAATAAAGCGACTACATTTCTCACCAGCAGCTCAGCACAGACTGAGTTTTTTCCACCATTTTCGAAGTGGAGTGGAGGGGATGGAAATGGGGAGGGGAAAGTGAGCATGTGGAAGAGACAATGGGGGATGGGGGGGGGGAATATACATCAGCAGGTGATGTCAACAGATGACATCATCAGTGTGATGTTAGCACATGTACTGCCACCATCTTGAATAAATTTGATAACAGTACAGACAGTTCGAGTATCGGATTTGTTTCCCTACTGCTAATAATATGCCCCGACGTCTGATCTTAGCTGTTTAGTCCCCCTTAAACATCCCCGACGTCTCCTGAAAATTTGGGTCGCCTCACAAATGGGCATCCCTAGTAAACATACACAAACAGATCTTCAAACGCAGGAACATTTACTGACATTGCAGGTCCTGTCACAAAATCCAGCTTTAAGCGACTAAAGAGTTTTCAGCACTAGACCTCTGGTAACTTTCTTTAAATGTTAGGTCAGAACAAAAATTTAAGCTGGGGCTCATCTAAATGAATCACTGAGACATGCAATAAACCGACTGGTGGAACCGCACCAAAAGTGCAGGGAAATCGGCAATTATTTCACTGACATAATTAAGTGCGCTAAGAAATTTTACGACAAGGGAGCTCTTGTGATAAATCACCACGGAAGCCCGCAATTTCAGGGCTAGCCAGACTCTCTCTGTTGGATGTTCATTCTGCGATACTGCTGGAAGATTTGGCACGAATGTAGGGACTGTACATGATTGCTGGCAGCGGTGATCACGAGGATGTATGGTCGCAAGAGGACCGGGCTCCGGGCGGCCTCGTGGCACTACTGAGAGAGACCATCACGTTCAGTGTATGGCTCTGGTGTATCGTACTGCATCTGCAGTGGAATTCTGAGCAGCAGTTGTCACTTCACCGGTGGTCTCGCGGTTCTAGGCGCGCAGTCCGGAACCGTGCGACTGCTACGGTCGCAGGTTCGAATCCTGCCTCGGGCATGGATGCGTGTGATGTCCTTAGGTTAGTTAGGTTTAAGTAGTTCTAAGTTCTAGGGGACTGATGACCACAGCAGTTGAGTCCCATAGTGCTCAGAGCCATTTGAACCATTTTTTGTCACTTCACTGACACAATGACTGTTACAAAACGGTTGCTTCGAGGACAGCTTCCGAGCTAGACGCCCTGTAGGTGCGTTCAACTGATCCCAAAACACTGGCATTTGCTACTGCAGTGGTGTCAAGCGAGAGCTCATTGGAGCCCAGAGTGGAGGTCTGTCGTGTTTTCTGATGAAAGCTGTTTCTGCCTCGTTGCCAGTGATGGCCATGTGTTGATTAGAAGAAGGCCAGCTGAGCACTTGCAACCAACCTGTCTGGGTGTTTGATGCACTGGATCTACACCTGGACCTATGATCTCTGGTACAATTTCGTAAGACAGCACAAGCACTCTCATGGATATTCCACGCACCCTGACTACAAATTTGTACGCCAGGCTGGTGGTTCGTTCTTTTTGGCTGCCATTTATAAACAGCATTCCATGGAGCGTTTTCCAGCACGATAACGTTCGCCCACCTACCGCTGTCGTAACCCAACATGCTTTACAGAGTGACCTTCTCGATCACCAGATGTGTCACCAATCGAGCACATGTGGGACACCATCGGTCGACAATTCCAGCGTCATTCACAACCAGCATTAACCGTCCCTGTATTGACAGACCAAGTGCAACAGGCATGGAACTTCAATCCACAAACTGACATGCTACACCTATAAAACACAGTACATGCACGCTTGCATGCTTCCATCCAACATTATGTCGGTTACACCAGTTATTAATGTACCAGCAGTTCACATTTGCTATGGATTTTCTTGCACTTGTATTAACATTTGATCGTGCAGTGTTAATCACTTAAATAAGTTATCAAGAGAAACGAATTCCAGAAATTCCATTATTCTACATTAGCTATTTTTTAGTGTTACGGTTTTTTCCTGTCAGTATAAAAAGTGAAAGACATCATTTAAAATAGAATAAGAAAATATAGCCGGCCGGAGTAGCCGAGCGGTTCTAGGCGCCACAGTTCGAATCCTGCCTCGGGCATGGATGTGTGTGATGTCCTTAGGTTAGTTAGGTTTAAGTAGTTCTAAGTTCTAGGGGGCTGATGACCTCAGAAGTTAAGTCCCATAGCGCTCAGAGCCATTTGAACCATTTTTTAAGGAAATATATTAAACTTCTATTACAGGACTGGCTAGAGGCGGAAGTCTGTAGAGTGTAGCAAGATACAACACTCTCCCCTGCAGTGAAGAACCTCATGGCTCGTTAGATGGTCTGCCTATAGTATCTTTAGCATGTGATGACACATACACATTTCGAACGCATTCAGCGTGTTCACGGATGCAGTTAAAACTGTCCAAGATTCCAATCGATGCAGCACCACCAGCAAGACGAAACGCTTCATGAAGAGTGATAACCAAGCAAATGTAAGGTAAATAATATTTTTTTGATACGGTGAAACTGTAACTGGCTACAGTATCTCCCCCCATCATTACGATAATGGCAGGAGCGGAATTCTCCAGCGAATATATATGATAAGAAATGGCAATTTGAAATGTTTGCCACTATGAGCGTCTTTGACTAAACACATAAATGACACATATACTTTAACTACCAGAGATTGTACTATTAATAGAGAGGGAGAGTTTTGAGTCGCTGCTCAGTGAAGGGCTTCGATGCCGGACGTGCCGCACAGACAGTGAATTTTATTTGAGATGCTGCCTGGCGTGACTGCATGCAGAGGATGGATTTCTGAGATGACTTTATAGAGAGAAGATATTTTTGGAAAAAGGGAATATGCACTGAGTTTTATTTGCTACAAGCGCTAGCGGAATACTTACTGTTGAGTAAAGATTACATCAGTATCTACGGTTTGGTATCTAGAACTAATTATCAGTCATGTGTTCAGAATCTTAATTATTATTCTTCACCCTACATCTTCAGTTAAAAGTACTTGATTAGGAAAACAACGGGTAAATTTTACATATTTTATTTACATGAGTCGATTTTGATGGTGTATTACAATGGTAGAAAAAAATCATAGCTCATGTTGGTGCGAGTTATTTCTGTGTTTTTAAAATTACTTTAACATAATTTCAAAATACCCTTTCATTCATCTGCAAACATTTTATTACACTGATGTTTATCCTCACAGTTTGAATGCAATCGTAATATTACTGCACTGTCGCGGTTTACGCTACTCCGTTGACAGGTAGCTGCATTCTTAGAAAGATAGCAAAATCCTCATTTGTGAAAGCAGCCTGAAGTAAGATAAGGCAAATAGCCACGCAGTGATTTACATTAGGTGTTATATTGCTAGAGAAGGCCGAAATGCACGCTATAAGCTCACACAGGATGGCGTGAGGTCTGAAACAGGATACGTAATGAATGCTATAAAGAAAAGTACGTAGCTTCTGGAATACTTAACTTTAATCCATCATTTGTATACATCGTTCTTGATGAGACATGCGTCATACGATAACTATCAATTGCTATGGCGCCTTGCTAGGTCGTAGCCATTGACTTAGCTGAAGGCTATTCTAACTATCTTCTCTGGAAATAAACGAGGCTTCGTCAGTGTTGCATCGCTAGCTAAGTCGTCCGTACAACTGGGGCGAGTGCTAGTAAGTCTCTCTAGACCCGCCGTGTGGTGGCGCTCGGTCTGCAATTACTGACAGTGGCGACACGCGGGTCCGACATGTACTAATGGACCGCGGCCGATTTAAAGCTACCACCTAGCAAGTGTGGTGTCTGGCGGTGACACCACATTAGGTACATGTAGTTCAGCACTTCATAGTACCTACAGAATGCAGACAGAGCAGACCTGAATCATTTGTTGCAAAGGTAAGAAACCGTTGTCGGGCCTAAACGAATCGCTTAAGATGAAATCAGGAACAGGTTTCATTTGCAAAATTTTCATATAAATTCAGTATTAATATGCAGTAGTTAGACTTTGTGTGTGACAGTTTCATGAGAAACCCATATAGTGTATGACTGAAAACCATCCTTTGTTTTTAATTTCATTTGCAAGTAGTCAGACATGAGTAGTAAAGATCAATTGCCGTATTTAACCTCTGTAATAAAAGTCTTATTACGACGAGACGCGTTTCGCTTTATTTTAAATTGTCTTCAGTGGTCACTGTAACAACATTTTTTTCTCTTACAATTTTGTTTGTTACGGCCATTAACACTTTGCACGCTGTATTTGTTGCTATAAACAGTTTTTATTCCTTTCGTTACTCACGGTTTATTTGTTATTTATTGCATTCTTCTTCGTCGTCCACGTGTGTGTGTTGAGTATTTGCGCGCATCACTTTCACAGTACTTAACACATTTACACTTCGTCTTGGAAAACATTACTGTGCTCTCGCCATTTTGCGTGTTTTATTTTGCTATTAAGGGTTGCGATTGTCTTTTGTTTGTTTTGATAGTGGTGGAGGCGTCTGCTATCGCTCTGTCAGTATTTATATTTTCCAACCAGGAAGAGAGAGAGAGAGAGAGAGAGAGAGAGAGAGAGAGAGAGAGAGAGAAAGAAAGAGAGAGAGAGAGAGAGAGAGATGGATTACATTATTATTATTATTATTACTAATTAATTTATTTGTTTTTAGTTTTTATTTTTTTAGTCGGATGTTTATCTTCGTGTGTGTGTGTGTGTGTGTGTGTGTGTGTGTGTGCGTGTGTGTATGAAGGGAGCTAACCTGTCCTTGTTATTGTGTGTGTAAGTTATTGGTTTACTACGGTAAAGTAGTAGATGATCTAGGGTGGGGATATTGCCTGGTTTGTGATATCATTCTGTCGTGTACACAGGGTTCTTTCACAACTACAAGTTTTATTAGTTTAAATAGCGCATGGTTGCTAAAGGCGGCAATTAACCTATACAACTTGTGTATGTGCAACTCCGGAAGAAACGAGGCCGAAAAACTTAGAAGATAAGTGAGATGCAGTTTAGATTAACTGGTATCACACACATCAGAAGTTATTTACCAAGGTAATGTTCATATTCAAAATTAGGGCAGGTAAGGCTATTCTAGATCAGAGAACATGGGCAACACTAAAACTGGAATGTAAAAGTACTTGCTTCTCCATTGGTAGCGGGAGATTTTGGTATAAAAACAGCGTACAATTGCCAAGTTTAATTACAAAAGTTTCACCTTAATTCATCATCACGACCACTACTCTTACCTGGGAAGAACAATAAAGAAGTAGAAAGACTAGTTTTGCAGATGACTGTGAAGTGCCGATGTGATTACCCGAATGCGCCCTGTGCTGTACTGGCAGCAGCTGTCGCCGCATCGGCATCAGTAGCAACAGCAGCAACAGCACAGTGTTCTCCCCGCCATGAATCCCAGCAGAGAATTCTGCCAGCGAAGGCGCGCACACAGGCCTGGCTGCTAGATTACTCTGAATCTCTTGTGATAGCGCCGTTCTTTATTCCGGTTTTAAAATCCGGTCCCCTGCCGCCCGCGGCTCAGATCTCTCTTTCGCTATCGAACACTTCCCGGGAGCGCACGACACTCGACTTGAAATAATTCTCCGCGTATCGTGCGCACGCCCATCCCCGCGGTCTATTCTGAAGCGCCCGCACCGCCCACCCCTCGTGCGCCGCCTGCTTCTGTACCCGGACTGGCGCGCACCACGCACACACACGTACATACGCACACAGTGCGCGTATCCTTTGCGTCGGGAGCGGAAATGAAAACGTAGCGAGTTGGCGGCACACACAACGGCCCGCGCCGCCGGGAGGGGGCGGTGGGTGAGGTGCAAACGGGCTGTAACGCGCCCCAATCCGCTGCCAGAAACAGGAAGAGGCGAAGAGAGCGAGAAGACTGCTCCGAGATTGGAGAAGCGGGAGTGCGATGTAGCGGGGAGGGGATCAAACGGCGGGGAATTTGTGTCAGGCTGGAAGATCACAGGAAACGCCTGCACGCCCCTCCCCGCCCGATCTGCGAGATTTCTTTGTGCTAATGGAAAAATGAGCACTGCTGCTTTGAGCAACAATGTGTGATTACCAAAAAGGAGCTGCGTCGTGCATTAACGGGGTGCGCGTCCGCGGACTCGGAACACGGCTTTCTGGCGCCGTGGGGTACTCCCAACTGTATTCGCAACCGTCTGCAACACTGGATGCACGCGTACCACCAGACACTACGGTTAAAGGTAGAGCGTCAATAGCACAGATGCTCTTTGGTTCTGTTGCCTGTAGCAGAGGCGACGCCTTCTTCTAGGGCGATTACGATTACTGCACAATCCAGTGCTACATTGTATCCACGAGAAACTATTTCATCAGGCATGTAAAAACGTGAGACAAGCTAAATACACTCAGAGATGAAGAAGAATGTAATTATTACAATTCTTTCCATCTTCGCAACTGACTAGGTTTATTACATAGAATACAGGTGCATACAGTACCAGATAAGACACAGGTCTTCAGTAAAAAATGTGGATGTGTACAAAGAAATGCTCAATATATCCGAAGTGAACCGAATGGATGGAAAACATACTGACAAAAACTGGACAACTCTATGGGCAAACATATCCAAAAAAAAACATTTGACTCTTCTAGTGCAGTCAACTTGTTGACCCGCCAGGGTAGCCAAGAGCGCTAATGCGCTGCTTCCTGGACTCGGGTAGGCGCGCCAGCCCCGGATCGAATCCGTCCGGCGGATTGACGACGAGAGCCGGTGTGCTGGCCAGCGGTTTTCCACACACTTCTAGATGAATACTGGGCTGGTCCCTACGTTCCGCCTCAGTTACACAGCTCGCAGACATCTGAAGACATTTACACTGTTTCATGGATTCCACTAGACGCAGGCAGTTGCGGTGCACTCATTCAGTACTGGGGAGTACAGGGTGGTGGCAGCAAGGGCATCCGGCCACCCTTTAAAATTAACACGTCAAATCTGATTAACCCTGGTAGACCCCGCGTCACCGCGGTACAAGGCGCAAGCGATAGATAGATAATGCAGTCAACTTGTTATCGGGTAGTAAATGAAATAATAGCAACAACTCAAAAGCTTAAAGCCATTAAATTTTTTGGATGTGTCTAATTTTCTAGCTGTGAAGAGAAAGACAATGTGGAGCACTGATTTATGTGCATCAAATACCGGCAAGATACGCTTGTGCACGAAAGTTAAACCTGCTTAAATGAGTAGAAGAGGCCAAAGACATACAGATAATTGAAGCTTTTAAACCAGAGAAGGCCGGCCGGTGTGACCGAGCGGTTCAAGGCACTTCAATCTGGAAACGCGCGACCGCTACTGTCGCAGGTTCGAATCCTGCCTCGGACACTGATGTGTGTGGTGTCCTTAGATTAGTTAGGTTTAAGCACTTCTAAGTTCTAGGGAACTGATGACCTCAGATGTTTTAAGTCCCATAGTGCTCAGAGCCATTTGAACCGAAAACCAGGGAAGAGACACTACCTGCCAACAAAACAAAATCCTATGCTATGGCTGGTGGGAAACTTTGTCCACTACATCTGAAGTGAAAATGGCAAAGAATGGAAGAGGCAGAGAAAGAGATGACTTAAAATTACGAATCCGCATATAAAGGGTACTTTAAAGCTGTCAAACAACTGAATGATAAGTATTTCAATATTGAAGAGATTTTTCCTTTTCCTTCCCACATATTCTCATCATTATCCCCTTATTCACTTCCTCTTCTTTAGTCAAGAAAGAGCTATTTACTTCCTTTGTATGCCCAGTATTTCCATATAAGTACAATTTTAAACTGTAACATTATGTGAAGAATAGAAACCGACGACCATAACGACAAGAAAGAAGCAAGCAGAAGGAATTCCCTGTCATGTCAGAAGAAGATGATGCCGAAGAAGGTGAAACTGGTGACTCTAAGGAGAGGGAAAAAGATGAGTAGTCAGTGCAGTAGAATGCCATGAGAGGAAGCCGGGTTCAATTCCCTGCCAGGTGGAACGTTTCTCCACTTGCTGACTGGGTTTGTATTGTCTTCATCATTATTTCATCCTCATTGATGCGCAAGTCTCCGAGGTGGCGTCGACTAAAAAGAGTTGCACCAAGCGACCAGTCTGCCGATGGGTGGCCTAACCACACACACAATTCATTTTCATTACAATTCTAAGGAAGGCAGTAACTCACAGGTATGAATATTACCAGATTATCAGTTTACTAACTCATGGTTACAAAATACTAAAACGAGTGATTTATACAAGAATGGATAATTAGTAGAAACTGACTTTGCGTAAAGTTAGTTTGGGATCTGGAGAAATGTAGGAACAAATGGGGCAGTACTGACCCTAAGATTTAATTAGAAAACAGGTTGAACAAACGAAAACCTACTCTTGTAGCATTTGTGGATTTAGAGAAAGACTGACAATTTTGACTGGAATACACTTTTAGCTACAGTGTGAGAGAATTAGGACCTGTGACTCTGCCGTGCCATTAGTAAAACAGCTACACTGTTCCAAAAATGCCAGCTAGATTGCTGTTCTCCCATCAGCCGACAGCACACCTAGCGGACATTTTGGTGTACGTGTTTCACTAATGGCATGGCAGTGTCACAGGACCTAATTCATTTACATTGCGATTCTGCCATGCTGTTACTATAACAGCTACAGGTGACCCAGACGTGATCTGAACACACACTAGAGAAAGAGAGATAAAAAAAAACATAGAGTAATTAACATACAAAGGCAGCAAAAACAAGGAATAAATGATCTGCGCTTTGCACGAATAAACCCAGCGCCTCTGGCGGTGCGCACGGAACTACTGACCCACAAGCGAAAACATCACACACACACACACACACACACACATATATGGTAGGCAGCTACACACACATGGAAGGCGGCTGCGGGTCACTACACACACTCTGAAATTCTGAAGTTAGCACGGATAGAATAGGGGGAGTACAAAGTTATCTACAACATGTACAAAAACGAGACTGCATTTATCAATCTGTTCGTTAAGTGAGCAGCAAAGAAAGGCAAGAGGAAAATTTGCAAAGGGAACTAACGTTCAGAGACAAGAGCTAAATTTTAAGGTTTGTAGGTGACGTTGCAGTTCTGTCAGACATTGCCTTTCTGTCAGATACGGCCGATGACTAGGAAGATCGCTTGAATGGAATGCATATTGTCTTCGTGGTGTCACTCTAGTGAAATGTAATCGAACTAAATCAAGCTATGATGAAGAAATTAGATCTTGAAGTAACACTAAAAGCAGTAAATGAACCTTAAGCATGGTCGCAGTTGCATCTCTGCAAATGTGATATAAGGCATAAAAACAGTCACCATTTCGGTAAGGTAGTTGTCAAAAGTTCTTCACCTAGGTTTCAACCCATATGAATAGGCTTTTTTCAGAAGTCTTATTACCTAGAGATAAGTATATACAGATAAAAGCAACATCCGAAAAATTTGGATGTTATAGAAACACTACGTACACACAATGGAGATTGTTATAATATTCAATAAAAATACATGCTCTTGTTATCATAAATGCAAGCTGAATGACCACGTGCAATACACAGAAGAGTGGGCGACTGGTCAAGTACCTAACATGATACAGTTCCAAAAGGCTAAAAGTTATTAATTATTAAAATAAGCCATAGCTTACGTTTTACTTGCTGATCATGTTGTGCCAAGAAAGTATCACTAATGCGATTGCAACAATAACGAGGAAATGCTACAAAGAACTTGGCAAGAAATTGAATACAGACTCGATATTCGTCGTGCTACCAAATGGTTCACATGTAGAAGTGTACTGATGGTAAATAAATAAATTCTTTGAGATGCTCTACAATGTGGTGCATTTTTCATTGACGTATGCACTGTGTTTTTTTTTCTGGCTCTTTGAAAACTGGGAGGTTTGAGTGGGACACCCTGTATTTTGAAGCCCTTACATTCGGCTTAGGTACAAGTGGTGGCCCAATTCAAGCCACTATATTTTATGCAGGTGTGTTTCGATGTTTACCGATTCTACAGTAATGCGTTTTATTGACTGCGGTGGTGTCGCCGGTGGCAAAGAGATACAACCCTTGCCCTTAACGAAATCGTACAGTAGGAAACAATACATTGAGATAGATGTACACAAAGTGTCGACACCTAGCAGATATCGGTTTAAGTACCCACGATTATTCGCACAGCATTTTATAGCACACTCGCCAACAAAGCGAACCGGAATGGACAGCGTAAGGAACTTCGTATTAGAGGATGCAGCAACAGATTCCACACCGTCGTTAGCTTCTCAGTTCGGTGTTCACGAGCCAAGAAATGTTTATTAACAGACTAAGAACAGGTCACATGAATACTAACAAGTCGAAGCAGTTGTTTACATTAATACTGCCTCCAAACTGCGATTTCTGATTTGTTGAAGAGGACACTGTAAACATATTAATAGAATGTAATAAATAACGTTATCCAAGAATTATTACACAATGTTTAAGAACTATGTAGCATTTTTATCTTAGAGTTCATAGATCCATTAACAGATCCACTGCCAACCGTAGTAGCAATTTCGTTCGTCTGAGTAAAAATGAACTTCAAAATTTTATGAGTATTTTCTATGTACCACTACATGACATTGTACATTAAAAATTGTGTCTTTTATAGTAATTGTAAAGTCAGATCAATTATCCCTTTGTAATACATTGTTTTGTATTTTGAATTTACGACAAATAAATGAATTGTTTGTATCACTATGCAACATAGTTGTATCTGATCAAATGGGTTTGTATGAAACCAAAAAACCCCTCTTTATCAGCCTTCACTATAAATTGTAGCATAAACCAAGTAGCATAAACAAGATTTACGTGTTCTATGATAGATTTCACAGCGAAGAAAAATTTGCCAAAATACAAGTTTTTTCAAATGGTGCAAAACACGTTTCCCTTTTTATTGTCACGTTCAATCTCGGAGACAGCAAGAAATTTTGCAGTTATTCGTATAAAGATGTTGTAGTTCCTCGTCTCCACCCACCACCGCCCCACCCCCTCCAAAAATTGTTATGTTGCTACATAACTCCGAATACGTTCTCTGGAAAATATTATGCCTTTAATACGTAGTACCTTCGGTGGCTGCTACCAATCGCTAAACTGTTTACATATCTAGATCATTTTATTGTTCCTTGCTACTTGCAGCTTCGAATGAAACGTCCACCATTCATATCTGCATCATTTTAACTGATAAAAATTGGAAATGGAAGAAAAGGTAACAGCTAAACTCGACGTCTACATGCGTAAAAAGAATAGTACAGCTACCATCAAGCCGAAGGTTGGTTTGAGCACCACAGTGCTCACTGGGCGTGGACCTATTGAATAATGTATGCCCATTTCATGTTCCAGTTTTTTAAATGAGTTATCCAGTGAGTAAGACGGAAAAAAGCTAATAGCATAGCCTTGTTCTTTGGTTTTGACATTCTGGCCTTCTTTTTGTCCGTGGCTCATCTTATTATCCTACTTGTCTTTGTACTACGTTCTCCGTAACAAACCCTCATCATTTCAGAATTTTTTGATTTCGTTACTCCCGCTTTCACAACTAATTTAATTATAATTTGCTACTCTTCAAAATCATGATCGGCATCCGTGGCCAAACCAACATAATACACGTGGCACCATAAACTTCATATAAGCTATATTCGAACTTTAAAGCAGCTTTGCCCGGCTATGTAGTCGTATTCATTCCAATCTCCTGCTGGCAGGCCTCTTTCTTCCCCATCTCTCTGTCGTCGCTTCCTCCACCCTCTCTCTGTCCATCTGTCCGTTTCTCCTCTGTCCATCAAACTCTTTTGGGATCTGTAGTCGGATCTTTGGATCAAGTTGACACAATTCTGCGAAAGTTCAATTCTTCGGATGAGATGCTGCTGTTACTGCGTATGATCGAACTCTGCCCACACTAGTGCCGTCACCCTTTATAGGCTAGCAGGGAGTACTCGGAGCAGGCGGCGAGTGTTGCGGGTGCCGTCCACACTGCCAAGTACCTCCGACACTGATGAAGGCAAACAAAAACAACGAGCGTTAGAGCCATACACCAGAGGTAGTTACATCATTAACAAAACACACTTCGCTGTAGGTCTATACTTGAGAGACCAACTACGTTCGGACTTTAAAGCAAACTAACTGAATATCCAGCTTTGCCCGGCTATGTAGTCGTATTCATTCCAATCTTCTGTTAGCACACCTCTTTCTTCCCCATCTCTCTGCCGTCACTTCCTCCACCCTCTCTCTGCCCATCTGTCCGTTTCCCCTCTGTCCATCACATCCTCCTCCTCTTACCTCCACCTCCTCCTCTATCTCCTCCTCTATCTCCCCTCTCTAAATCCATCTCCTCCATCCCATCTTTCTCTTCATCTCCTCCTCCCTCGCTCTTCCTATCCATCTCTTCATCCCCTCTCTCCATCCATCTTCCACTTCCTCTCTCTTCTGTCCATCTCCTCCTCTTTCTTTTTTCTGTTAATTTGCTCCTCCCGTCTTCCTATCTCCTCCCTTCCCTTTCTCTGCCCATTCCTCCCGTCCCCTCTCCTTCTCTGTCTCCTCCTCCTTCCCATCTGTGTCCATCTTCTCCTTCCCCCTCCGTCACCTTCGCAGTAGAAGGCTCCTAGTTTTTATTTCCGCAGGACGTATGTAAGTTAAGCCCTGTCGGGTGTGGCCGGTACTTGGGTGGGTTACCATGCGGGCCGCCATGTGCTGTTGCCATTTTTAGGGGTGCACTCAGCCTCGTGATGCCAACTGAGGAGCTACTCGACCGAATAGTATCGACTTCGGTCAAGAATACCGTTATAACGGCCGGGAGAGCGGTGTGCTGACCACACGCCCCTCCTATCCGCGTCCTCCACTGCGGATGGCGTGGCAGGCAACTTGTGGCCTGTAGACGGAGTGGTTTTAGGACGTGTGTAACATATGTGTCTAAAATCGATCCAGAGGTTTAAGTAGAGATTTTTTGCCACGGTTTGCCCGTGTACGCGCTTCTCACATATCTTTAACATATTTCACTCATATTTGGACACTGATTTCACCTGTATCTCTAGTAAGTTTCGCATTGCAATTTCGTTTTCACGCACTTCAATTTTTATGACATCATATTTCCTGAACAATATGTTGTACAATCATATAATTTTGCAGGAACATTCAGCGACAAATGTGGACACTGTCTGATCGATATGTTGCGAATAGAGTTAGTAGCAAAGAAGTAATAAATTTAAACGAAATGGAAGATATGGCAGTTTTTCACGCATCTCAGTGTTTATGGCGTCATAGTTCTTGAACTGTGTGTCGTATAATTATATAATTTTGGAAGTACATTCAACAGCATATGTGGATACTGTCTGCGAAATGTGTTGCGAGTAAAATTAATATCAAAGAAGTAACAAAAGTAAACATCGTGCATGATGCGGCAATTTTTCCCGCATCTCAGTTTTTATGGGGCCCTGAACTATTTTCGGTAGGTTGTTCTTACCCCGCAGCAATAGTTGCCTGACAGTAAGGGATATGTGTACCAAGTTGAGTTGAAATCGCTGTAATAGTTTAGGAGGAGATGTGAAAAACACATACACACACATCTATATTTTTTGATATGTATGGTTGTGTGGATTCATGAAATTAATTACTTTCACAAACGTTGTGAATCCTAACGTTGCAAAAGGCACTCGGTCCATCAGAAGTAAAAGCTGTCAACATTTATGTACCTGTTTTAGGGAGATTACACCAGGAACATAAAGTGAATTGAGTACATACGATCGGTTTACAGCAGAACTAACCCCAAGCATTCGGTAATTAATATAACACAGCAAATCCTCTAAAGCGGACACTAATAAAATCTTTGTTCCCTCCATATTGAATATTGCTGAATTGATTGACCCAAACGCTTATACCAAGAACAGTAGCGCGAATAGTTGCGTAAGTGTGTCGCAAGTATTCTGAATATTCTGAACTGGTACACATACGAAGGAAGATGTAAATATCTTGCTTATTACGGAAGTCCGAGGATCAGTTTTGAGGGTGAAATCTGTGATTAATGTTCAACCACTACATACCACTCCCGTAAGCACTCTAAAAATGAAATTGTGCCAGTAATATTTAGCACAGAGGAGTATAAGCAGTTCACAGACTACATTTGCGAATTAAAAGCGGGGCAGCCTGAACATATCTCACAGTAGAAAGAATCTCCTCCTTTGCACGTTACAGTTATTTGCGGAGAATACGTGTAGACATATGAAAACACGGATGACTTTAAACCAATAACTTCCAATTTTTTTGTTTTAGCTGCGATTTTCAAAGCTGTTTCGAGAGAGAAACAATCAAGCCATTATATTTTCTTCCTTTCACCCTATCTCTGCTTAAACGTCTTCTTTGAAGTGTAACAGAAGTAGTGAACTTTGTCATGAGCTTTCCCAATCTCTAAGTTATAGCTCCCTTAAAAATGTGAAAATTATGGCCACGATCCATGTCCCACAGCACCAGCCTCTGCCCTCCAAGTTGACGACCGAATCCTAGTTACGCATATTCGGTGAACCCTCTGCCAAGCATTTAAGTATGAATCGCAGAGTAGTCCCACAGATGTAGAAATACAGAAAATATTTAACATTTTGGTTTTCATCCAATAATAGCTGTGAAATTTGATATAATTTTGTCTCATATACCAGCATTATCATTGATTCTGCTCCTGATTCCACTGTTTACAATCTTGTTTTAGACGCTACCATCCAGCATGACCTCATGTACTATTATCTGCCACTTACTGTTCAGAGTGACTCTCTGACTTCATAAGGAACGATACTGACATGTTACCCAGCCAGTAAGCTGTGAGAGGAGCATTCCCTAGAGCCACATATATCGGATTACGCAGGGTTCCAAGTGATGTAAGAACAGTGGAATACCTCCGTCTGCACGCAACTCACGCGATAAGTCTCCCTGAACATATGCCGGTCGTCTCTCTGATAGTAAAAGTCGCATCCCAACTACTACAGCCTCACACGCTTAATAAGGTAAAACAAGTACCCAGATAATTTACTGCCACGAAAGCTCATGCCTACAGATTACGAAATGGTACCTTACACTATGAACGTATCAGATAACGGCGTGCCTCCTCTGTAGATCTCCCAAGATCTGAATACGATCACTGCGTTATAATGCTAGGTGCAGTATGCTTTGACACAAGACGAATGCTGTTGCAACGTTAAGAACGGAGTAACAAATGGGGCGCGTTCTTCATGACGTCGCAAGAGTATTTTATGTATTTTGTGAATTAGAAGATTATTTTTGTAACTGACTAACTGTTTTACACCTGGAGTTGCTTCAGTGTAATAGCTGTAAGTATTTCTATTACGATGTTTCTCTTGATTTAATAAGAATAACTCACATTAGCGCTGAAATTGTAACATCAATTTCACTTGAGTCACCTTATACCAATACATTCTCCGCTCGGTGCCGCGAAATTTCGCTGGCCGGCTGAGTTATTGATTTGGTGTATTATCCCGTTCTCTCTTCCGATCTGGTCTAATTACTCTCTTTTTGTGTCCAGCTTTCGCGCACCGTTGGTTTGTGCGGGTTCCTACTAATTAATACGATGCACACATCATCTTCGAAACAATGGTGCGTAGAGCTCCCGCTGAGAATTATACGACAGCGTATTTCCTTTATAGTTACACACTGCCGAGACCTGGCGGTACTTTTAGTCATGTGTTTTGTGACAGCTATCGGCGGAAGAGGGAAGCATCGACGTTTATTAATTTCACAGATAAAGCTCTAATGAAGTGTATGTTACAATGGCTTCTTGCAGCTTCGAATTCTGCTTGGTTTCCGGGCTTACTTTGCCAACTGTGTGCTGCAAAGATGAAAGCCCTGCAGTCCATAGTGACTGTGGTGCGATGGCTTTGTCTAGGCCAAAAATCTTATGTCCAATTGAGGATAGAATTTGTGAGATCCTCGCCTGTTCGTTATGCTGAATTTTAAACCTTTATTGTCTCTTATGCATCTTAACAGCCAAGCAGACACGTTGCTGCCAACATACTGACAAGTCACATGAGCCCCTAGTGTAACCAACAGGAACAAAAAAGACATGCCAACTGTAACGAAGTTAGAAGTTAATAAAAGAAACGGATGTTTAGCAAAAATGGTTTAAGAAAGAGGTCCATTTTGTTCAGTCATAAAACGTAGAAGGAAAACAATCATCTAAGAGCGTCTCAGCCAATGATGACAACATCCATCGAGATGTGCATTTTTTTGTATTACTCGTAAAAAGATTTACTAAATGATTTCCGATTTTATTTTTCACAGAGCCTTCTAAGCTCTTGACGAATGAGATATGCTTTTCTATATCTCAAGTGTTGTAGTTTCGGTGAATGGTTATAACAAAACGACTTGAGGTGCTGCAGTTAGCTTACATTAGTCACACAATTCCTGACACATCACAATAAAACAGTGTTTATATTACATAAAAATTCGTGATTTTGATTATTTACAGCAAAGACTGACAGTAATATCTGTCTCCTTGCTTACACGGAAGTCGAGGAAAGGAACGTTAGGTGCTATATTTCCTCTTCTACCTCTCGTAAATAATTAGATGTCTGTTTCATGTAATTAGCAAAAAGAGAAGAAGGAAATATCTTAATGACGGGAAACAATTATTTAGTCAGCACAATCTGTGTCTGTTAGTCCGCCACTAATAGAGTGATGAATGACAGAGCAAAGAGATGTAGGTATTGCAACGCTAGTATTTGCGTTAGTAGAGCATTATTTCTTTAAATAAATCGGACTTCGTAAACCAAATTCTGAAAAAAAATAGCAGATTACTTCGATGATCGTGCAAAATGCATTTAAGGCTGCACTAATGGCTGCTGCTCAGTAGCATCACATTCTACATCTACAGCTACGTATACGTGATTACTCTGCTATTCACAATAAAGTGCCTGTCTCTCTACCGTTCCACTCTCGAACGGCGCACGGGAAAAACGATCAGTTAACTTTTTCTGTGGGAGCCCTGATTTCTCTTACTTTATCATGATGGTCATTTCTCCCTATGTAGATGGGTCCCAGCAGAATGTTTCTGCGATCGGTGGAGAAAACTGATGACTGCAATTTCATGAGAAGACCCCGTCGCAACGAAAAACGCCTTTGTTTTAATGATTGCCATTCTAATTCACGTATCATGTCTATGGCATTATCTCCCCTATTTCGCGATAATACAAAACGTGCTGCCCTTCTTTGAACTCTCTCGATGTCATCCGTCAGTCCCACCTGATGCGGATTCAGCAACCCGCAGCAGTACTCCAGAATAGTGCGGACAAGTGTAGTGTAAGCAGTCTCTTTAGTAGACCTGTTACACCTTTTAAGTGTTCTGCAAATGAATCGCAGTCTCTGGTTTGCTCTACCCACAACATTATCTATGTGATCGTGCCAATTTAGGTTATTTGTAATTAGAATCCTTAAGTATTTAGTTGAATTTACAGTCTTCAGGTTTGTATGACTTATCGTGTAATCGAAATTTAGCGGATTTCTTTTAGTACTCATATGAATAACTTCACACTTTTCTTTACTCAGGGTCAAGTGCCACTTTTCGCACCACACACATATATCGTATCTAAATCATTTTGCAATTCGTTTTGGTTATCTGATGACTTTATAAGACGGTAAATCATCTGCAAACAATCTAATAGGGCTACTCAGATTGTCTCCTATGTCGTTAATATAGATCAGGAACAACAGAGGGCCTATAACCCGTCCTTAGGGAACGCTGGATATTACTTCTGTTTTACTCGATGACTTTCTGTCTATTACTACGAATTGTGACCTTTCTGACAGGAAATCACGAATCCAGTTGCACAACTGATGCGACATTTTTAGAAATGTGGCGCGACTTCGCCTTTACATGAGGTATGTTACAAGAACAGACATCTTGTGACCAGAAAATTGTTACATAATGGGATTTATCTCACATATAGTTAAATTTTTTTACTTCTAATGGATGAAGTTCTCAATGTCAAAAGCTGTAACCACTTTAAGATAAAAAAATAATTCTGCTATCCTTGCCTTAAGCGGGGACGTGTCGTAATTCTTAATCATGTTAACTTTTTCTTGTAAAAATCCTTTATTTTCATTTTCTTTTCTGTCATTTCCATCACAATAAATTTCACTGTTCCGTTTGCATTTGGACATTAACCATAAAGAATCAACGTAAGACATTTACAAGTCCTGTCACGGTTAACATTATGTTTACTCTTTTCTCTCTCGTGAATGATTAATTGTTGTTTGTTTACTGTGATTAGCAAAAAGAGAAGACGGAAATTATTAATGACGGGAACGAATTTATTAATCAGCACGATCCGTGCTAATAGAGCAATTCCTGACCGTGAAAATTAATGTATTTCAACGCTAGTACTCGCGTAGAAGAGCAATGTTTCTTTACATGGCTCGGACATCAAAAATTAAATACGGAAAAAACTCCGGGTCCTTTTACTGATTGTGCAATATGCATTTAAGGCTGCAGCTATAGCAGTCGATGAATAGCATTACCGTATTAGCAACACAAACATCGATTTCGCTCCCCTATCTCACTACTTCTGCTATCCGTGAAGACAAATAGGGCACCAAGAGGCAAGTGATACAAGAAGAAGGAGTGAGACCTATCAAATGTTTTTCAGATGAAAACATCACAGAGCTTATAATGCCTATACATCTGAGGTCTTGGAAGGCTGTCGATTCATTTTTCTTACTTCTGTGATTTCCTATTACAGTGCTGATAACGATAATTTCAGAGAAGGATGAGACAAAACGTGTAAGCTTAATTCTGTAACAGCATTAACGTGATTTTGTGTCTATATACGAACCGTGTTATATGTAAGGGTAATCCTCGTAGTTAAATTTTTCTTTTTGTTCTTGGCTTTCAAACATTTAATCAAACATTTAACTGAGGCGCTAGTCCACTGAACAGCCTTAAAAGCCCTTATCGTTGGCTGGACAGTTAAGAGGCATCCTGCCATACACCCACTGTTACAAATCAGGAGAGGCCACTGAGCCCACCCATTCTATGACCGGCCGAGCGACGGTTCCTACCTCGGTGGCCAAGGGTTCTAGGCGCTTCAGTCCGGAACCGCACTGCTGCTACGGTTGCAGGTTCGAATCCTGCCTCAGGCATGGATGTGTGTGATGTCTTTAGGTTAGTTAGGTTTAAGTAATTCTAAATCTAGGGGACTGATGACCTCAGATGTTAAGTCCCATAGTGCTTAGAGCCATGTGAACCATTTTTGACAGTTTCTCTCCACCGGCTCTGTCAGGACGGCGACGACTCTTTGGCATGGTGGATGGACGGATGTTTTATTGGTTCATATGGCTCTGAGCACTATGGGACTTAACATCTGAGGTCATCAGTCCCTTAGAACTTAGAACTATTGAAACCTAACTAACCTAAGGACATCACAAACATTCATGCCCGAGGCAGGATTCGAACCTTCGACCGTAGCGGCGCGCGGTTCCAGACTGAAGCGCCTAGAACAGGTCGGCCACCCCGGCCGGCGATGTATTATTGAAAGCGAAGATTTTCTCGCATTTGTCGTCCCACTAAGGGTTAACACTTACGGCAAACGTAGCAAGTGAAATATTAGTTTAATTGTAAAACAAATATTAGGTAGCTGTTATGAGAATGACGAAATTTCGTTCATAGATACATTATTAATACAATATACCACGTGTTGTGGATCGATGTGGATGCTACAGTTCTGTCAACATCGAAAGGGAAACAGAGTTTTGAGCCTGTTACAGGGGTTATTAGTTTTATTAATAGCAAGTCTAGAGAGCGCAGGTAACAGACAAACGAGTTTTTTAATTTCTGAAATGAGAGAGGCAGTCGTACGCTCCCTCGTTGTTTAGGATTCTCATTCGTTAATACTCACAACTAAACATGATGACAACCAACAAAGAATCTTTACAGGCATTGCTAATTGGTCTAAAATCGGACTTTATTAAAATAATTGATGATAACCATACGATACCATATTATTGTCTAATTCTTATTTGAAACGACATCTCAAAGCACCGAGTTTTGACAGATGGTTAAGCTTACTTATTAACTCTGACCAGTTGGCATAACATTGGCTAACAAACACAAACTTTGTCGTTCGTGTTACGACCTTATCACGTTTTTCTTGCATTTCTACAAATTTCTCACAACGTTTCTGCCCCCACAAAGAAATACCCGTATATATTTTTAATAATACCGAAGAATCACAAACACTGGCAATGATGATGCAGTGAAAAAGAGAAACCTGAAACTTTTTAATGTGCCGAATAACAAAGATATTGTTTCTGTATGTCTGTATTATGCTAATAAATTGCACAGTCCGATTAATAAAAAAAATTTGAAAAAAAAAATAGAATTTGTCAGTGTCGTCTGCCCGCAAACGGATAGTGTTTTTTTTTTTTTTTTTTTTTTTTTTTTTTTTTTTTTTTTTTTTTTTTCAGTAATGACGCAAAAACTAAATTTTACCGCGTACGTAACATTCAGAGTTTACATTTGATGAGACATCCACCTGTGTGTAATTTGATCTAAACTGACTTAACTCCAATTGGTGGCGGGAGACATCATGTTTACATGCGATTCAGAACAACGAGTGAGCTTAGAATTCTTTACTTGGCTTTGCCTGAGGGGAAGGATGTCTTTGATGAATGTTAAAATTTTTAACTCAGGTGAGAATCGAACACGAAACCGTCAGAATACTGTGTAAGAACTAGTCCATCAGATTGTCTGAAACCAGAAAAAGTCATTTGGAGAAACACAGACTTGTCAAAGATCGACTCATACTGAAAGCCATGAGTTCGACCCGGTTACTTCCCTTATTTTTCAATTAAATTTCATCTGCTAAAAGTAGCAGTCTGATTGAGCAACGGAGATAATTTACTTCCCTTCTCAATCCGCTAGTAATGGCAAAAACTTCCAAAAACATTTCGCATAAGAAATCGCGGCTCTGCAACAGTTCCCTCTCGATACAGGAGACGAATTCCCATCAGCCAACCGCCTCCTGAAACCAGTTATCCCGCAGCACGAGCGTCACAAAATCATCACGAAGTAGGAAGACATTATGCACTTTTGGCCCCGAAATGGTCTATGTCTACGTGCAAATCCCACTCATAAGGAAGTAGGATTAGAGGACTATCCCGCGAAAGTGTGACAATGTAGCAGTGAGATTTGACGGATAACGAGGACAGGTTAAGAAATTATTCAGTGAAACACTTCAGTCAATTGAATCGTGTATCCACAGGAAACTAAAAATTATTTCGGCAGAAGCATAATAATACAGGCATTAACAAGGGAATAATTCTTCAAGTATGTCGCCTTTAGATCTACAGGTCTGTTCCTGTGGTCTCCAGTCCAAAGTCGTCCAGTCTTGACTTGATGCAGCTGCGTATCCTGCGCAAGGTTCTTCGTCTCTGTGTAACTATCACAACCTATATTCATTTCAACCTGAGTAGTACGTTCATCTCTTCGTCGCCCTCTATATTTTTTACAACCCACACTATCCTCATCGAAATGTTCATTGATGCCTCAGGATGCGCCGTATTACCCACTTCTTTCTTTTATTCAAGTTTTGCCATAATTTTTGTCAGTTACACTCAGGACCTCCGCATTAGTTAGACGTTCTACCCATTTAACTTGGGCATTTCAAAATTATCTATTCTCTTCTTGTCTGAACTGCTTATTGCGCGCTTTTCACTTCCGTAAAATGGCTATATTCCAGACCAATACCTTCAGAAAAGATTTCCTAACACTTCAATTTATGTTAAATGTTAAATATCTCATCTTTCTCAGGAATACTTTTTTTCGCCATAGCCAGTCTGCATTTTATGTCCCCTCTGCTTCGTTCATCTTCAATTGTTTCGGCGCCCAAATAGCAAAACTGGTAAACTACATTTTGTATCTCATTTTGCTGTATAACTTTATTCCCTCAACAACGCTATTACCCGTGTTTTAGTTTTGGTGACGTTTATTTTATAATTACTTGTCAAGACAGTATTGCTCTGTTCAACTGCTCTTCCAAATCCTTTATTATCTCTGACAGAATTAGAATATCGTCGGCAAACCTCAAAGTTTTTGTTTCTTCTCCCATGATTTTAATTCCCTTTACAATCTTCTCCTTGGTTTCCTTCACTGCTTGCTCAATGTACGGACTGTATTACATCGGGGATAGGCTACAACTCTGTCTCACTCCTTCTCAACCACTGATTCCCCTTCATGTCTCTTGACTATTATAACTTCCCTCTGGTCGCTGTTCAAGATGTAAATAATATTTTACTCTGTGTTATATCCCTGCTACCTTCAGAATTTCACAGTGCGTATTGCAGATAACATTGTTAAAAACTTTGTCTAAACATACAAATGCTATAAACGTTAAGTTTGCCTTTCTGTAACCGATAATCTAAGTCGTAGGACTAGTGTGGCCTCGTGTGTTTCTCTATTTCTCCGGAACCCAAACTGATCTTTCCCGAGGTCGCCTTCTACCAGTTTTTTCAATATTTTCTCAACAATAACGTTTGAAATTGAAATCAATTGATATTAATTAAAAATTACAGTAGTGTGTGAGAGAGCCAATGACCTTGTCGCTGTGATGACTTCGGTTCCCGTCAGGTCAACGAAGTTAGGTGTTGCCAGGCTTCGCTAACACTTGGGTGGGTGACCGTCCGGGTGTGAGAGCGCTGTTGACTCGCGGGTTGTACTCAGTCCTCGTTAGGCCAACTGGGGCTACTTGACTGACGAGTAACGGCTCCGGTCGCGAAAACTACCAACGGGCGGAAGAGTGGTGTGCTGACCATAGGCCCTTCCATACCCTCATCCAGCGACGCCTATACTCTGAAGATGACACGGTTGTCGGTCGGCACCAGAGGGCCTCCAAGGCCCGTTCGGACGGCTTTCAGTTTAATCTGGGAGAGAGGTACGACTGTAGAGTCAGCCGCACTCGTTCAGCGACGAGAAACGATTTCAGTCAGACAATGTTGCTTGAACATACAAAGAATTTTTGCGGAGTTGCGGACTACAGGAAATTTCATTTGAAGGACATTGTTGGGAATTGGACATCCGTAATAGATTTCGTACTCTGAAATTTAATATATTGCCCATTTTTGAGCATTTTTCATTGAAGTTTAGTGGCGCAAGTGTTGTAAATATGCACTACTGGCAATTAAAATTGCTACACCAAATAGTAATGCAGATGATAAACGGGTATTCATTGGACAAATATATTATACTAGAACTCACATGTGATTACATTTTCACGCAATTTGGGTGCATAGATCCTGAGAAATCAGTACCCAGAACAACCACCTCTGGCCGTAATAACGGCCTTGATACGCCAGGGAATTGAGTCAAACAGAGCTTGGATGGCGTGTACAGGTACAGCTGCCCATACAGCTTCAACACGATACCACAGTTCATCAAGGGTAGTGACTGGCGTATTGTGACAAGCTAGTTGCTCGGCCACCATTGGCTAGACGTTTTCAGTTGGTGAGAGATCTGGAAAATATGCTGGCCAGGGCAGCAGTCGAGCATTTTCTGTATACAGAAAGTCCCGTACAGGACCTGCAACATACGGTCGTGCATTAGGGTTTCGCAGGGATCGAATGAAGGGTAGAGCCACGGGTCATACACATCCGAAATCTAACGTCCACTGTTCAAAGTGCCGTCAATGCGAACAACAGGTGACCGAGACGTGTAACCAATGGCACCCCATACCATCACGCCGCGTGATACACCGGTATGGCGATGACGAATACACGCTTCCAATGTGCGTTCACCGCGATGTCGCCAAACACGGATGCGACTATCATGATGCTGTAAACAGAAACTGGATTCATCCGAAAAAATTACGTTTTGTCATTCCTGCACCCAGGTTCGTCGTTGAGTACACCATCGCAGGCGCTCCTGTCTGTGATGCAGCGTCAAGGGTAAGCGCAGCCACGGTCTCCGAGCTGATAGTCAATGCTGCTGCAAACGTCGTCGAACTGTTCGTGCAGATGGTTGTTATTTTGCAAACGTCCCCATCTGTTGACTCAGTGATCGAGACGTGGCTGCACGATCCGTTACAGCCATGCTGATAAGATACCTGTCATCTCGACTGCTAGTGTTACGAGGCCGTTGGGATCCAGCACGGCGTTCCGTATTACTCTCCTGAAGCCACCGATTCCATATTCTGCTAACAGTCATTGGATCTCGACCAACGCGAGCAGCAACGTCGCGGTACGATAAACCGCAATCGCGATAGGCTACAAACCGATCTTTATCAAAGTCGGAAACGTGACGGTACGCATTTCTCCTCCTTACACGAGCCATCACAACTACGTTTCACCAGGCAACGCCGGTCAACTGCTGTTTCTGTATGAGAAATCGGTTGGAAACTTTTCTCATGTCAGCACGTTGTAGGTGTCGCCACTGGCGCCAACCTTGTGTGATTGCTCTGAATAGCTAATCATTTGCATATCACAGCATCTTCTTCCTGTCGGTCAAATTTCGAGTTTGTAGCACATCATCTTCGTGGTGTAGCAATTTTAATGGCCTGCAGTGTATGAATTACTTTTTAAATAGACACACAGTGGTTTATAACTGACTGAAACGATTCAATAAACGATTTTACTTAGAAATTTTGCGTTCACTACGTAACAAAGTGATTGAACCTAAATGTAACTGCTCACCTATACTACATTTTACACTGGGGATTTCTCGAACTTCATTCGAGCATTCGTGTTCACCCCTAGACAGCAGTATTCTCCCACCATCCAACCTTACGGCTGGATTTGTGATTGTAGACATCGGGCTGCTAGCCCTATCATGGCTCACATCGACTCATTCTACATTCTGCGCGCATTCCGTCACAGAATCTTGATAACATGCTGAGTATTTTGGACTACGTAATGGTGTGACGTGATCGAAATAATCGTAACGAAATGATTTCCATCTATTTATTATTGTAAAATGCATAAAAGAGAATGCAAAGTGTGTAACTGAAACAGAAGCTGTTCTTAATATGTGCGTTCCTGGTAACATACTTTATAACTACACATAGTGACGCCTCCTGTTTCTCCGAACGCGGGTTGAGTCACTACTACTGGTAAATGGCAATCAAGGAGGCGCTGCTTGTAGTATTTCGGCCATAGCTGTTTATCTTCGTGATTGTATTTCAAATCATTTGTTTTCTTTTGCAAATATAAATTAAAAGATTTAAACGTACAAAAGAACAAATATTCATGGAAGAGCTTTCCTACCTGTGTCTGGTGCCGGTATTTGCTCTAATAATTTCAGCATTAATAAAAGAAATGAAACCACGAAACTGTAACACTATCGAAGCGATGAGAGAGGTGGTACTCCTACGTGGGGTTTCCCAGGTGGCGGACAGGGGTGTCGGCCTCACCTGCTTGCCGATGAACTTGAGGGAAATAAAATAGTTCGTGGACCAAACACAACTTAACCGAAGAACATCTAGACGCAAATCTCGATCTTACCAATCGAGGTGTAGTTTTGTAATATTATCCTAAAGATCATCCTCACTTATACCTTCGACTTGTAAAATTGAAATGGCCAAACAAACACTACAAAAGCAACTACCCCAGACCCCGGTCAGGTTGTTCTCTACCATCGCATTCTGGGGGTCGGTTGCGAGGTGCCGGGGCTAGCAGTGTATTTAACACTAAATTCTTCTAGAATTTACATATATAAATGATGCTCTAAGCATCTAACTCCGACTTTTGCTGTTGCACAAGGATAAAAAAAAAAAAAAAAAAACGCGAACTGACTCTAATCAACCCTGCCAGTGGAGTAGAAGAGAGTTTGGCACCTGCAATAATTTAATTTGATAAATAAGTTAAATAAACGAAGGTTTCATTAACATAATGAGGAATGATAGGGTTGCTCTACCAATTAACAGAATTAAAGTTCTGTCCAAAATAACAAAATGACTTATTAAGACTAAACACAAAATAATAAACAAAAACACATGAAACATTTACAATACATCAAATTGGCTCAAATTGGATACTCAAACAAACGCTGTGAATGTGAAGTTGTCCCTAAACTAGATTGTGAGGATTATGACGAAGTGGTATGTGGAGCCAATTCCTTGCAACTCAAATCTTAAGAGAAAACACATAGCCAACCCAACATTAATTGCTGCTACCCAAGACAGAACCAAGTTAGAACAAGACAAACAGGCGCGCTCTGCTGAGCTCTGATTATCACTTAGGAAAATCTCTGTCTGCCGGTGCTGCGGACATACCTTACTAATCTGTCTTCTTAACCGCAAGAATACGATTTGGCGTACCGGAGGCGATGGCTGGTTGCTTCGACGTCCTCGACCGAAAGGAGAGAGCTGACTACTTAGAGCACCCGTACAGGCCGAACACACAACATTCCCGCCCCCACGACAGTGGCCGTGGTTAAACGTTCCAATCAGCAACTCGAAAACCGGCGGAAAATTCCACTCTATTGCCGGAGCACTACCATTCCACCAATGGAGATTCTTGGCGCCAATTTCTGCGCTGATTTTGCTACGTCACGGAGCTATGCCCTGAGCAAGCCAATCACAGTTACTATTTTGCAGAAAGCGCGGGAATTTTCCCGCCACAACTACCTGGGTACACAAGTCATTCCCACGCCTCGCTGGTAGCCCGCCAGAAAGTGTTTTCGCTAAGTTTCTGCGAAGTAACGGAACCTCTAGCCCAGCCGCTACTTCAGACCCCTCCGGGCGTGTCTTTTGACAATGTCGGCGTCTGCAAAGCATTCACTCGACTTCCTCACACCCGTCGGCTTAACCCTTTCCATATCAGCAGATCCCGCCAGTCACCGGACCACCCGGGTGACGAGAGATGCTGCGTGGGAAGTCCGCGTGTGAAGGAATAGCGACTTTTCACTGCATGCAATTAGAGAGGAAAATCGTAAGATAGAAATATGAGAGGGGGCTCATGCCACCTCTCACGGTAACATCGTGCAGATAAGGATAGGAGCTTCTCAAAATTTTCTCTTCGCAATAAAAAGAACTTCTTATCAAAACCCTGCTGACAACTGGCAAACTTAAACAACTGACTGATACTCTAGACAAATTCACTATTGAAACCCTAGCAATACAGGAAACATGTATCCAAGATGAAATCTTTACGACTCAGAAAACTTCAGGATGTTTTTTTAAGGTAAACCACTCATAAAAATCAAAGACAAATGATCAATACTTGGGAATGCCTTTATAATATGGAAAACGAGTTTAGATTCAGTTATCGACTTTACATACCCAAGTGAAAGAATCTCAGTTCTTACAGTGAAATCAAGGAACAAAGCATATGCCTTAACATATGCTCCTGCCCCACTAACAGTGATAACAAGAAAGATCCTCTCAAAGTAGAAGGCTTTTGGGAAAAGCTAGAGTAAACTGCAACTAAGATCCCCAAACGCTGTGTAAAACTCTTAAGTGATTTTGATATATAGGTTGGCTTGGAGAAGAAATACAGATCAGCAGTAGGACTTTATCCAGCGCATCGCCGGACGAATGAGAATAGAGAATGTCTAAATAGCTTCTGTACATCGTCTGGGCTGAATCTTATGTCAACAAAGTTTGCGGGACAACTACACATTCCCTAAATCGTTTCAGGCAAATGCCGGGATGGTTCCTTTGAAAGGGCACGGCCGATTTCCTTCCCAATCCTTCCCTAACCCGAGCTTGCGCTCCGTCTCTAATGACCTCGTTGTCGACGGGACGTTAAACACTAACCACCACCACCACCACCACAACTACACAAAAGAAAACCTGGAGGTCACCTAGCCCATTATTAAGAATATTCCAGATAGATAATGTCGCGGTTTCTACAAAGAATATGCATGAAATTCAAAACGAATGAGTACGGAAGAGAATTGTTGTTGATTCTGGTCACTACTTAACACAAATCAGAATTGGGTTCCAACCAAATAGGTCCAGACCTAACGACAACCGATTTCCAAGCGTTGATACAGATTGCCTGAAGGAAAACGCGGAGACTTTCGCTCGTGCAGTAAGAATAACATCTCAGGTATTGGCCAGACACCCATAACAAACTGCAAACATCGGCCGTAAAATTAAGAAGCCACTTAGGAAAAGTAAACACAAATGGAGGAACACGGCCTGTGATGATGTCGTAGAGGAGCGTATCAAAGTACTGAACCGTTGGAATGGACATCAATCAGTTCGAAGATGGGAGTCCTTCCTGAACATACAACAATCAACCTGAAAAACAATTCACCGCGGAAAACGGGCGTGCGACTAAAGGAGGCTCATAAAACAGACCAGGAGTTCCAGAAAAACAACATCCGAAATATCTACAGGACATTCCGTGAGGACTTACCTGGGTATAAACCACAAAAATTGTGTTTCCGCCAAAATAATGGAAAACTAAAGATAAACAATAAAGGAAACCTCATGATACTTGCTGATTACTTTCAAAATTTACTGGACTGTGATCCTGAAGTAGAGAGATACATTTTGGAAAACCTGTACCTAATCCCGACTCTCATCCCTCAACAATTAGTGAAACAAGAGTAACAAAGAACCAGGGGAGGATGACATAACTGCGGAAGTATTCGACAAAAGAGGAGGTGACCTGAGACGATTCCAAAGCACTGGAAGAAAACTACTATACATCCGAGGCATAAAAAAGGTTATAGAACAGACTCCAACGACTACAGAAGCCTGTATCTTCTGCCAATTATAAAAAAGTTCTGTTCAAAGCTCTGTTAAACAGAGTTGAACAGCAAACAGATCATTTGATTGGTGAATATCAAACAGGCTTTAAGAAAGGCAGATCGTGTGCTGAGCAGGTTTGGTGTTTGAAGAAAATATTAATGATACGTGCAGTACCAACGTATATGTCACATTTGTGGATTTCAAGAAGGCTAACGACTCTGTTGACAGATAAAACGTTTTAGACACTTTAGAAGAGCTCAGGGTAGACAGTATAACTAAAGAACTAACCTGCCAGATCCTCACAGACACAGCATCTCAAATGAAGTTTCTGGATGAAATGTCTAATCTTTTTCAAACACATACAGGTGTTTGAAAAGGGGATGGCTTCTTCCGCTTCCGTTTAACGTTGTGTTAGACAGCGTCATCAGAGAACAGGGGAAAGAAATCGAGGGTATAGACATCTGGACCTCAGGACAGCCGAGTTAAAACGATGTGCCCAGCTTTTACTGACGATACAGATGTCTTCACTAAGACCAGTCAGAGAACCAAATACGCTATACAGAAATCACAAGAGAGAAGCGAATGAGCCATAGAGAAGTTACACGAGATAGCTTCAAACGCAGGCCTTCAAATATCATATGAGAAGACTGATTTGATCGAAAATTTACATAAAAATATCATAAGATCGCCACTACAATTGAAGTATGGAACAACTTCACATGGGTCTTCTTTTAAATATCTCGGAGAAATGATAGTGCCATCTGGACTAGACAACAAAGCCAGTTTAGAAAGAGCCTCCAAACTCGAGAAACAGTACAGAATAACATGGAATCACTAAAATGAACGAGTGATATACCGTAATGCTTGACTTGCCTGAAGCACTATATGTATCAGAAACTACATCCCTAAGAGGCCATCCAAAAATTGATGAATTTGCAAAGGGCCCTCGAAAAATTATAAGAAAAATTATGATTCCACTAATATAAATGACGTATGGATTAAAATAAAAACTGCGAATATATGCATAGCACCAGACAAGTTCATTGATGCAATACGCAGAAGACACTTGAAGTTCCATGGTTAAATCTACAGAAAGGACAACGCTAGAATAACCAAGAAACCATTTAATACAAGGTGCACAACTTTGCTTCCGCCGTTTTTTCCCCAACATTTGAGGCTTTAATGAAACAAATTGGTTATACACGAATTTTCCGTCGCTGGCCACTACTTTCTCCCATCTTTCGGGCGGGCAGTGTACGAATCCCACGTCGAAAAAATTGTTCATCTTTTGAAGCGATCCACGAATCGACCCAGTTGGTGACTTCTTCATGAGATCGTGGTGTTGGTCAGCAAGGTCATGCGCTGTTGATCTAAACAGGTGATAGAGGGAGCAATGGGGTAGGACTTCTCATTTTAACGTTTCCAAGTACCTGTTGACTTCTTTTGCAACATGGAGTCGAGGGTTGTCGTGCTGCAAAATTACTTTATCGTGCCTCTCGCTGTATTGCGGCCGTTTGTCTTTTAATGCTCTGCTCAAACGCATTAATTGCGTTCGATAACGAGCACCTGCGATTGTTTCACTTGGTTTCAACACTTCATAGTACACGACGCCGAGCTGGTTCCACCAAATGCAGAGCATGATCTTGGAGCCGTGAATATTCGGTTTGGTCGTCGAAGTGGAAGCATGGCCTGGATATCCCTATGATTTTTTGCGTTTAGAGTTATCGTAATGAACCCATTATTCGTCCCCAGTCACAATGCGATGCAGGAATCCCTTCTGTTTTTGCCTTTGAAGCAACTGTTCACAATCACACAAACGCCGTTCAACGTCTCTTGGTTTCAGCTCATACGGAACCCAAGTTCCTTCTTTCTGAATCATGCCCATAACCTTGAGACGTTTGAAATGGCTTGCTGTGTCAATCCCACTAATACTGCCAATTCTTCTTGAGTTTGACGCGAGTCTTCACTCAGCAATGTCTCCAATTCTGCATCTTCGAAAACATTCTCTCTTCCACCACTATGCAGGTCTACGGCGTTAAAATCACCGTTCTAGAAGCGTTGAAACCACTCACGACACGTTCTTTCACTAATATTGTCCTTGCCATACGTACTTGAGGGCATTGGGTGAGACTCAGCCGCTGTTTTCTTCTTATTTAAACAGAACAGTAACACCTCCCGCAAATTACGAGAATTGGGCTCGTAAACTGAATTTTAAATCAAGAACAACACAGAGGGCCGAACCGCACATAACCGTGGGTTCGGTGTGGGGCGGCGGTTGGGTGGGTGGACGCTGTGGCCTTTTCTGGAGCCTCTCCGTCGTTTCTAGGTCCCCGGTTTAATACATACATACATACTGTCCAACTGAGCAAACACAATGAAATTCGCAAAGAGTTTATGCCGTGACATCGACTTCTTCCCTGTTTACCATCCTTACCAGCTGCGCGGTGAAATTGGGCTGCAGCGACGAACATTCATCAATCGGCCGCCAAAGTTCACAATATTCCATTTTTCCGTCGATACCTGTATGGATACCATTTTGTGACCAATTTGTGTAACTCCGTCGTGGTGCGTCATTTCGTTTGTCTTAGAATGTACTGGCACAAAAGGATCATGAGTATAAAGTTAGACAGATTCGAGATTACTCGGTGGCTTACTAACATTTGTTCTTCCAATGCACCATTCGCTAGCAGAGCAGAGCAGGAAAGGGAGAAAAGTAACAGTGGTACACAAACTACTCTCTACATCAGGGCTTAACAACTGGCCGCTTTCGAGCGCGAGTACTCGCGTCTGCTCAGACACGTGCTCGCGAGCAGGTGCAAGGTCGTGGAGTAGGGAGGGAGGGGAGGGAGGGGAAATGGGCGCGCACATATGAATAGGACCGCAGCGTGCCTATTGAATTCGCGCCGACTGTGTAACGTTAAAAGTACTACGATCAGCTCTAACAGTCACTTCGCTGGTTAAGAATCATGTCAAGTCACCGTTGTGTAGCCCCAACCATGCTTTCGCAGTTCAACCCCCATTGGGAGGAAATGTATCTGTTTACAGAAAAAGATGGCGTTGCAAAATGTTTAGTATGTCACAAAACGCTGAATTCTTTTAGGAAATTTAATTTGCAGCAACATTATATGTCGTACCACGCGAAAGACTACGGAAGTGGAAAATGTGATGGACCAGATCGTGCACAGGAAGTGATTAAACTTAAAAGGAAGCTATCAGAAGAAGATCTGGATGACGAAGAAAAATCAAATGAGGCAGCTCTCAGAGTGAGCTACAAAATTGCTTTGTTTTTAGCAAAATCCCTGCGCCCCTTCACTGATGGAGATTTAATAAAAGATGTTTGATAGTTGCAGCGGAACATTTGTGTCCATCTCAAGTTGAACAGTTTCGGATTGTGCCATTATCCAACATGACCATTATGCGTCGCACACAGGACATGGCAGACGACGTCCAGAGCCAGCTTGCAAATATCTATAAAGATTTTATGGCGTATTCTCTAGCTCTGGACGAAAGTGTTGATATCACCGGAACAGCGCAGCTTTCCATATTTATTAGAGGTGTTAATAGAGATCTTCGGGTTAGGAAGGAGCTCCTCGATGTAGTAGCCATGAAGAACACTACAACCGGAGGTGATATTTTAAGTAGTGTTGAAGGAAGTGTTGAAAATATAGGATTGTCGTGGAATTCTTTAGTTTCACTGTCTACAGACGGTGCACCAGCGATGACAGGGAAAAAATTAGGTTTCGTTGCGCTGTTGAAGGAGAAAATGCAAAAACTGACCGTGCCGAATGAAATAAGGGGCGTTCACTGTGTGATCCACCAGGAAAACTTATGTGCAAAGAGTATCACTCTAAAATATGTGATGAGTGTTGTTGTTCGTACAACCAATTATATAAGGAAGCATGGGCTACAACACAGACAATTCAAAAGATTTCTTGAGGATGTAGAAAGCCAGTATGGTAGCCTACCTTATTACAGCGAGGTCCGCTGGCTTAGTCGTGGCGAATTATTAAATCGAATTTTTGCCTATTAGATGAGATAAATATGTTCATGGAAATAAATAACATGTATATTCCTGAATTGAAAGAGCCTTCATGGAAATGTGATCTCGCGTTCTTAGCAGATTTAACTAGCCATCTGAATGCTTTGAACATTTCACTACAAGGTAAAGATCTGCTAATTACTCATTTCATAGATCGAATACGAGCTTTTAAAATGAAATTGACACTTTGGGTGAGTCTGCTGGAAACAGGAAATCTAGCTCATTTTCCTAAATTATCATCCACGCAAGATGTTCACAAAGACTGTGAGCGTTATTCACATAGTTTAGTTGCCCTTAAGGAAGAATTTGATCAACGCTTTCAAGATCTGACAGCACTAGACAGTGATTCTGTTCTCCTCTCCATATTCAGCTAATATTGAAGAGATTCGTCCTGAGCTGCAACTAGAAATTATTGGCCTGCAATGTGACAGAGAGTACAGAGACAGAATTCAGAACAAGAAAAACATTTTGGAATTTTACAGACACTTCCCTCTGGATAGATTTCCTCATTTGCGCAAACTGGCGGCTACAATAATATCAATGCTTGGTTCCATGTATGTTTGTGAATAACTGTTCTCTGCAATGAAATGTATCAAGACGCGCGTGAGAAACGCATTGTCTGATCGAAATTTAAACTGCACGCTGCGCCTACGATGCACAAGAACAATTACTCCGAACATAGACGCAATTGTAAAGGGCAAAAAGTACAAGATAACAGAGAATCCCACACTTCAGTGGCACCTTTTATTGTGTAACAGTTCACAAATTAATACGAATGTAGAGGCATACACTAAGCTCATAAAATTATGTGGCACGTGTACATTCTCCTTTATTTGTTTCATTTGTCACAGTAATAATTCGTGAGTGATATCCCTGCAGGTGGCCGCGGATTTTCATTGACTGGCGGCAGCTGTTGTGTGCCCCACGTGACTCTCCCCCCTCTCCGCTCTGGTCCAGTAGTGGGGGTAGCATGCTCGCTCCTAGCTGCTCACAGCTTGCTCCGCGAGCACGTATGTTGAGAAGCCCTGCTCTACATACAGGTGGCCTGGGTAATGGTAGGTAGTTGATGTTTCACCGACGCCCTGCACAGTCCACGAGCGTCTACTGACCGCCTCTCGGTCGTTCCAGCTGGTGTTCTGCGCCTGCGCAAGGGTGTCGCCGTGCCCTGGCGGGGAACGAGGAGGAGCAGGAGCGCTTTGTGATGCCGCAATCATTGTCGTGCTGTCGCGCCGGCCTGATTGATTGATCAACAATGCGGCGGCCCGCCTGGTGCGCCGCCTCCGCCGTAAAAGACGAGCGGCCGCCTCCCTCGCTGCTCTGTCTTAATGCAGGGGGGCGGTGCTCGCACCAGCTCCCCTTGTATGTCCTCCACTTGCTGACGAGTTCAGCCATTTGTCCACCGCGCTGTTTGGAACGCCCGCTGTTAAGACTGGTGTTCCTTTACTTTCTTGTGCTACAGGCTGTTTGCAAAAGATTCATCCGATTTTGCAAGACTACACTACCGGTCAAATTTTACATCACTCACGAAAAAAACTATATACTCTATTTCATATCGTACAAACTAAACAGGCCAATAAACTAAACATTTTCTTTCTCTGTCACTAGATACAATACAATACGATTTAGATTTTAGCCTCTTCAAAGTATCCACTTCTGGTCCTGAGAACAGCTGCACAAACTTTTGGCATTCTGGAGATGTTTTCGCAGATACTATGGTCCAACACATCTATAAATTATTCCAGAAATCTTCAACATTAGGTGACCACAGTTTTATGACCTCCGTCAAGTTCATCCCATAAGACTTGAATGAGATTTAAGTCAGGTGACTGACTTGGCCAAATATATTCTTCAGTTCCCCCACCACATTTCTCATATCATACACTCTGCACTATTTAGAAGTACGTTCTGGATCTTTCTCCTGCTGCAGAGCAAACCTACGGCTAATAAGTCTCTTCCCAGATGGAACTGCATTCTTGATCAGTATCCTGTGATATCCTTCCATGTTTAATGTGCCATTAATTCCCACTAAGTTCAAAAATGGTTCAAATGGCTCTGAGCACTATGGGACTTAACATCTGCGGTCATCAGTCCCCTAGAACTTAGAACTACTTAAACCTAACTAACCTAAGGACATCACAAACATCCATGCCCGAGGCAGGATTCGAACCTGCGACCGTAGCAGTCGCGCGGTTCCAGACTGAGCGCCTAGAACCGCTAGACCACCGCGGCCGGCTCCCACTACGTCACCGACTTCATCACCCGCAGTACACACCTACACCATACTCCACGGCTGGCGTCACAAGCTGCGTCTTCGTACGTTCCTCACGAAGTCGACAAACAAACATTCAACAATGGTTTCAAAATACTTCAAACTTAGATTCGTCCGCGAATCTTGGACCCTGGCTGCAGGCTCTAGTTTTTATGTAACTGTGCTCACTGCCGTAGTTTCACCTTATTTTGGCCGCTACAGCGCCCCTTTAAATCTTGTTTCACGAAGACGCTGTTGCACTGTTGAGACACAGATTGGGTTCTTGCATGCTTTTAACTTCCTCGCGAATTTCAGGTGCAGTACGAGTTCTCTGACGTTGACTCAGTACAAACATCAGCTCATCTTCCCTGTATGATACTGATAGAGATGTTCCGGATAGCGAAACACGTGCACTGGCAGCAGTTTGCTTGAAGCGCTGCATTGTATACACAAATATAGACTGGGCTACGCCAAGTTCTGTTGATGTCCTAGTAGAATAGCACTCTTGTCGCAGAGCTACAACTGCAGCACGTTTTTCAATTACAGTCTTCCTCTTCCGTCCCATTAGGAGGAAATATGGTATGAACCTGATCAGTTACAGAAACACGCTGACAGATGCACACAATGTACTGTAAACAAATGCGAACTTATTGCTACGCAGTCATCAGAAAGAAGGAGGCGTGTTCGAATGGAACTGTCTCAGGTAAAGGTGCATCAGTTCCGTTGTGGATTCTCATAAGCGTCCCTCTAGGCGACCAGCCAGTCAAATACATAAAAGAGGCGCTTAGTCTTTATATGTTTGTACTCGCTTCGTTATCAGAATGAGGGTATGATAGAACACTGAAGACGACATCCATTGTTGTGGTAGGTAATCGAAAACCCTCGATCGGTGGTGTATATTTTATACATGCATGGATATAGAACTTAGCAGTGGATTTTAACTTACGCATAAGACTAACATAGTTTCTCGTTTTCAAAAATAACCATCCGATTTTAAAAGGGAATATCTGTTAAGATGTATCCACACAGAGTCTTGGGCTCCTTTTCACGTTAAGAATCTGAGTTTTCACATCTACAAGTTTTGTAGTCCTGTCTTCCTCAGTTGCGTGTAATATTACGGTATATTGATAATTTTTACTTATGGACCGTTTGACAGCAACTGAATAAAACACAATTTTAGTGCCATACGCGTTTCGCCTTTATTTTCTGCAAGGCTTTGTTAGTGGCCTGGAATATGTACATATGTTTGCTATTTAATTTACATTTTGGTCACTGTACCTATAGGTTATAAACAGTTCTGGTGGTTGGTATTTCCTATTAAGTAGTAATGCTTTGAACTGTACTTACAGGGTGCCTGGACGATTTCCTACATATTACGCTCCTGTTGCATTTTTGATGTTGTCCTTCGTCTTACAAATGCCAATTTGCGTTTTTTCCCACATTTCACAGCACTATGCACTGAACACTTGTTCCGATGCAATGTTTTGGTTTCTGTTGCCAACTGTCAGAAGTTTTTGCCAAAGATCTAATGTTATTGTCATAATTTCGAGTGTAATTATTGAAGTATCTGTGATCTGTTCGTGTATGCATTTGTGTGTGTGTGTGTGTGTGTGTGTGTTTTGGTTCAAATGGCGCTTTAGTCTGGAACCGCGCGACCGCTACGGTCGCAGGTTCGAATCCTGCCTCGGGCATGGATGTGTGTGCTGTCCTTAGGTTAGTTACGTTTAAGTAGTTTTAAGTTGTAGGGGACTGATGACTTCAGATGTTAAGTCCCATAGTGCTCAGAGCCATTTGAACCACTCATTAGTCCCATAGAACTTAGAACTACTTAAACCTAACTAACCTAAGGACATCACACACATCCATGCTCGAGGCAGGATTCGAACCTGCGACCGTAGCAGTCGCGCTGTTCCGGACTGAAGCGCCTAGAACCGCACGGCCACCGCGGCCGGCTGTGTGTTTTGGCGTGTGATTTTTTTTTTTTTGTGGGCTGTGTTTGTGTGTGTGACCTAGTCGTGTGGGAAGAACGATTGGTTTCTTTCTTTTTTCTTTTCTTTTTCACGGTTTTTCTTTTTTTTATCTGATCATTTCTTTTATTAAGTGTAGTAAGGAGCCTGTGCTGATGTGTGTTTGTTCATTTATCACATGTTCATTTTCAGCGATGGCTTTCTGAATGTGGAAGTTTTCTTGCGTTTGTATAAGATGCTTGTCATGGTTGCTTATTCACATTATTTTCATTTCTTGTTTCATGTTTGTAGGATGCTGGTTATGGTGTTTTAAATGTTCTGAAAATGTGGAATGGTTTGTTTCGTACTTCCAGCACCTGATATGTTCTTTGTATCGTGTTTTCAAATTCCTGCATGTCTTGCCTATGTATACTGCACCACAACCTTGACAGCAAAAAGAACGATTTAATTCCAAGTTACATTAATGTAAAGGTTAAAAACAGTTCTACAGTGGCACAAAAGTCGAAATCAGTTGCAGAACGATATTGGTTACTCAATGAAATTAAGATGATATTCGAAAAAATAGTACCTAAACATGATGCTCTATGAGACTCATCTAGAATTGGCAAAAAATATAGAACATGCCACGGTTTCTCTTTCTCGTGTAAGTTCACATTCGTGAGTATTTTGCCTTCGATCGTGGATAATGCGGCGTCTAAAAAATGGTTCAAATGGCTCTGAGCGCTATGGGACTTAACATCTGAGGTCATCAGTCCCCTAGAACTTAGAACTACTTAAACCTAACTAACTTAAGGACATCACACACATCCATGCCCGAGGCAGGATTCGAACCTGCGACTGTAGCGGTCGCGCGGTTCCAGACTGTAGCGCCTAGAACCGCTCGGCTACAACGGCCGGCTGCGGCGTCAACAAATTCCCACGGAGTGCGCTTAACAATTTAGGTGCCGAAATCGCCCATACGCCTAAGTGTATACATCCTTGCCCGGTGCTCGCGGACCGTGAATTCGCTTATAGCATTCAATATACAGGGGTTGGGCAAAAGTATGGAACCACCACGAGAAATACACGCTTTAACATGAAAGCAGATGCCGCCCAAGCCACGAACGGCCCTGTGCAATGTGCTCAATCGTCGCAAATGTCAGTAGTGGTGAGAACAGTGTTCTGTGTAGTCGGGAGTGCATCACGTCGGAACTACGTGAATTTTAACGTGGGCAGGTTGTTGGCATTCGTACGGGGCATGCGTCTGTAACCAAGGTAGCCGAAGTGGATGGTGTTTTATGAGGCACCATATCGAAAATTTATACCGCATATAGGGAAAGCGGGAAAGAGTAAAAACATTATTCGCTAGGTGTATGTTGAGTCATCGTAACAGACGATTATTGAAGAGGATTGTGACGAAAAATAAGAGGACGAGCTGCAAAAGTCACTACAGAACTGAATGTCGCACTCACAAACCCTGTCAGCATCGAAGAAACACAACGAGAGCTTCAGAAACAAGCAATTGTAGGGCGGGTTGGAAATCCAAAAACACCCATCAGCGATGCAAATACTATCAACACAAAGCCTTGTAAAGTAATGGAAGAATGTCATTTGGTCGGATGAGCCTTGTTTCACACTGTTTCAAGTCCCTGACCGAGTTTGCTTTCCAAGTGTGAAACATGGTGGGGGTCGGTGATGAGTTGGGGAGCCACATCGTGGCAATCCATAGGCCCAATGGCTACTCTGCGAGGTTGTATTTCTCTTGAGGATTGTGTGACCATTTTGGCTAACCAGGTACTGCCCATAGTGCAGTGTTTGTTCCCTAATGGTGATACTGTGTTCCACGATGACAGGGCGCCAGTTTACACAGCTCGCATCATCCAGGACTTGTTTTGTGAGCAGGAGGAGAAATTTCCGCGTCTCTCCTGGCCACCATAGTAAATCAGAGCCTTTGTGGTCTACTTTGGAGAGAAGTGAGAATTGTGTGTGTGTATGTGTGTGTGATCGCAATCCACCTCCATACTCGTTACTTGAACTGGCCACTCTTTTGCTGGAGTGATGGTAGAATATTCCAACTGCTTATGTTTTCCTATGCACTCTCAGAAGATGATGATGATGGAGTCCCATACTCCGTATCAGAGCTTAGGGGACGATGCGGGAGACCCGCACCGCCGTACTAGGCAAGGTCCTAGTGGAGGTGGTTTGCCATTGCCTTCCTCCGACGGTAATAGGGATGAATGATGATGGTGAAGACGACACAACACCCAGTCATCTCGAGGCAGGTGAAAATCTCTGACCCCGCCGGGAATCGAACCCGGGACCCCGGGCTCGGGAAGCGAGAACGCTACCGCGAGACCACCATCTCAGAAGATAAGGCACTTACAAATAGCTGAAACTGTAGGATTTTCACTAACGTAAACTATAAACTGCTACCAGAATCAACTCCTTGGTTTTATATTGCTGGTAAATGGATGTAATTCAGTTGTGAGTTGTTTCGTGTTTACATGAACGGGCTTAAGCACTGCAGGTGTTTTCTCAGGGATATCAGCGTTAGTCCCGTCCCTTGAATGTGCTGTTGCACACTTTTGCCCCTTACGACAGCTCGCTTGTGTATCTGTGTTACTCTACACACCTCACTGAGTCGGCCTCATATTTCATCGTCCTAGAGGAAAGCCTGGATAGACTCATGTGGAATATTTAATCTATCCAAGATTTCGGGCAGTCTAACAGTATTCTACTTCCTCGATTTGCGTAGACGCAGCTAACGAATCAGACTGACTTGCAGGTGTTCATGATTTCAAAATAATGTGGTCCGTCTGTATTTTAACTCGAAAAGAATAGGTTTTCTAGGCCAACGCGCCATCTCAACAGCAGTGCGAAGATTATAAACAATCGACAACTACGAAAGCGCACTATTATTGCCACGAATCAGTGGTGCAAGCACAGATCTATACGTATACTATGCAATAAAACAACTAGCCTTCGTCCAAGGGCATATAACGAATGCCGCGATTTATGTGTTTCTTTTCGTTTTCGTAATTTTCAAGCTTGAGTCCTCGAAAACCTCTTCCGTGGATTTAAATCCTCCCTTCGATTCTCCCTTCTTTCTGCAATGCTCCAACAAAATATTATAGGTCGCATTTTGCAACATGCGGGTTCATATGTATGACGATGTAGGATGTGACTTTCGTATGAAATAACTAACTTTGCCTGACGGATCGCGGTACAACCGTTTTAGCGATTGGGAGTGGCACCTCAGATTCTCTCTCCTAGGAATACCATGTTACATCTGTGATGTAGTTTTCCAAAACAGAAATACAACACCTGAAGAAATTAATAACATGTAATCAAATGGTTCGCTAAATCTGTGGATTTCATAACTGATAGATTAGCTTCCCAAGTTGTGCCTGTTAATTTCCGAAGTTGGTGATAAGATGAATGGACGGGTGCGCATCTCCGTGACGTTTTCGGCTTTACTAAATACATCTGTGACGAAATGCGCGGCTGTTCTCTGGTTATTTGCTATTTTCTCTGTCAACTCCATTCAGTGGGGGTCCCTGGTTGAGAAGCAGTACTCAAGCTTGTTTCTTCGTGGCTGGACTGCATGAGGATTTTTCCACGGAGTCTCAGTTTGGCATGTGCTTTTCTAAGATTGGTTTTACGTAGTCCTTCCACTTTAAATCGGTTCTTACACCCAGATATGTATTGGATGTGATTGCTTCCAATGATTGTTTGGCTATCGTATAATCAAATAATAATTGCAATTTTGGCCAACTTATGCCCAATTGTCTAGAGTGTTTATGTTGAGGGCCATTGCCGCTACCTGTACGAAGCGTCGTTCCTCTACAGATCTTCCTGCATTTCGCTATAATTTTCTAGCGTTGCTACTTCCCTACGTACTACAGCATACTTCGCGAACAGCCTCATGGAACTTTCCACGTTGTTCAGTAGGTCATTTGTACCGTATGCACTGTGAACAGCGATGGTCCTGCATCTCTCGCTTAGGGTCCACCCCAAAGCTACTTTTACGTCCGGAGATACTCCCCTTCAAGGAAGACATTCTGTATTCTAAGTTCAAATAGCTCTTCAGTCCTGGTCTGATATTTCGTACGCACTGTTCTTCTTGATTAGGCTGTGTTGAACGCCTTCTGGTGTCGAGGGACACGGTGTCAAACTGGAGGCCAAAACCCGCCAAACTTACTTTGTTGGCGTGCAGCTGGGAGTTGATCAACCATCCATCCTACTCTACTGCTCTTTCAGTCATCTACTATGTTTCCTCAGATTACTAGAGTTCCCACCTAGTCAACATTTTCCCAGAGACGAAAAGACGCAGACGGCTGTCGCACACTGGTTTCCGTGAGAAGCGGTAGAGTCTATCGTCAGATAATTTCATTGACTGGATAAGAATTGTCTTCAGTGATGATTCCCGTTTAGAACTGAGCCCTGATGACCATCGAAGACGTGTCTGGAGACGCCCCTAACTGCGGGAGGATACCAACGTTGGCTGTCGCCCGCCATACGGCCAGACAGCCGGCAGTGATTTTCTGAAGTGTTAAGACTCCTTTAGTTGTCATGCGCGGCACTCTTACAGCACAGCGACACATCGACTATTTTCCACGCCAAGTTTTATTGCCCTGCATGGCAAGTCATCATGGGGTTACATTTCAGCAAGATATTGTCCCGCCCACACGAGGCGTGAGTTTCTACTGTTGTCTTCGAGCTTGCCAAACCCTGCCTTGGCCCACAAAGTCGCCAGATCTCTGTCCAGTTGAGAACGTTTGGTGCAATATGGGTAGCGCCCTCCAGCCACGGCGGGATTTTGACGGTCTCAAAGCGTCAATTGGACAGAATTTGGCACTGTGTCCCTCAGAAAGACATTCAAAAACTCTGTCACTCAAAGCGAAGCCGAATAACTGCTTGCATAAGGGGCAGGTACGGACCAACGTCTCACTGACTTGCTGAATTTGTGAAACTCTTTCTCTTGAATAAATCATCGAATTTTTCTGAAATTGTGATCATTGATCATTTGTATGTGTGTTTATATAGATCACATCTATCGATTTCCGTCCCATTCGCATAATTTCTTCGTGGTGCGTAGTTTTTTTAATATTTTTTTTTGTCTTAGAGTATATATGAAGCAGTTGCACTGTGTATTCTACTTCTACATCTACATCCATACTCCGCAAGCCAACTGACGGTGTGTGGCGGAGGGTACCTTGAGTACCTCTATCGTTTCTCCCTTCTATTCCAGTCTCGTATTGTTCGTGGAAAGAAAGATTGTCGGTATGCCTCTGTGTGGGCCCTAACCTCTCTGATTTTATCCTCATGGTCTCTTCGCGAGGTATACGCCGGAGGGAGCAATATAACCGGCCGCGGTGGCCGAGCGGTTCTAGCGCTTCAGTCCGGATCCGCGCGACTGCTACGGTCGCAGGTTCGAATTCTGCCTCGGGCATGGATGTGTGTGATGTCCTTAAGTTAGTTAGGTTCAAGTAGTTCTAAGTTCTAGGGGACTGATGACCTCAGATGTTGAGTCCCTTAGCGCTCAGAGCCATTTGAACCATTTGGAGCAATATACTGCTTGACTCCTCGGTGAAGGGAAGTTCTTGAAACTTCAACAAAAGCCTGTACCGAGCTACTGAGCTTCTCTCTTGCAGAGTCTTCCACTCGAGCTTATCTATCATCTCCGTAACGCTTTCGCGATTACTAAATGAACCTGTAACGAAGCGCGCTGCTCTCCTTTGGATCTTCTCTATCTCTTCTATCAACCCTATCTGGTACGGATCCCACACCGGCGAGCAGTATTCAAGCAGTGGGCGAACAAGTGTACTGTAACCATCTTCCTTTGTTTTCGGACTGCATTTCCTTAGGATTCTTTCAATGAATCTCAGTCTGGCATCTGCCTTACAGACGATTAATTTTATATGGTCATTCGATTTTAAATTACTCCTAATGCGTACTCCCAGATAATTAATGAAATTAACTGCTTCCAGTTGCTGACCTGCTATATTGTAGCTAAATGATAAAGGAACTTCCTTTCTGAGTATTCGCAGGACATTATACTAGTCTACACTGAGATTCAGTTGCCATTCCCTGCACCATACGTCAATTCGTTGCAGATCCTCCTGCATTTCAGTACAATTTTCCATTGTTACAACCTCTCGATATACTACAGCATCATCCGCAAAAAGCCTTGATGTTATCCACTAGGTCATTTATATAACTAAGTTGTTTTTGCGACGACTGTGCAAATAATTTCATTTGTACAAAGGCGTCAGCACGGTTGATAGAGCAGAAACGTTCCCAGTATTTACACGAAAAACTAACAGCTCCTTGCAAAGGAAAGGGAATTATACGCGTTTGCGGAGGTCAGTCTTTAAAGCTTATGGCGCACTTCTGCTAAAGAGCGTCTCGCTTCATAATGGAGTGAACCTGACCGTGGCGAAAGTAGTCACTTCTCATCTATTCATCTTATCAACAACTTGGGAAGTTAACAGGCACAATTTGGGAAGCCAATCTATCAGTTACGAACACCACAGATTTAGCGAATCATTTGATTATATCTACGGTAGACTTCAAAAAACAAGCCTCTTCCCGACGGGAGAGAAGGATAAATTCCAAAGAACACCACGGAATTCCACTGTCTGAAGAGTTCGCAGCTGGATAAATTGGGACATAGACTACAACGAAATTTCTGAATGCACTTCGGATGTGTGTTACTAGACAGAACGGAACACAATACAGTACTGGTTTCCTTGCTGTTCTAAGGTAAGACATTGCGAATGTGATGCAAAGAATTACACACATGAACTCCTGTGTCTGCTGCACTATGCAGTGTTACTAGGGAGAATTTTTGTCAGTGCTGTCTAATGGAATAGAAGGACCCCTTTCCTATACAAAAGCTGTCAAGTGCTTCAACTTCTGCTCATTTATACCATTTTAGTTAGTTATGAAATATGTACTGCAGTTTTTCTGATGCTTCTGTTGCAACCTAATATTTTCAGCAATTTAGAGGCACAGTTTGAGGCCAAACAATTACAACTCACCGCCCTTCTCAGTTCATGACACTAGACACATTCAGGCTCCTAAGAACGTTGTTGGATTATTCTTTCTTCTTTTCCATTTCTTGGAAATTTCAACTAATAAAATACCACGAGTTACTTTTTTAACCATGTTAGGCCTACAGGTCTACGTTGTCTAATGACTGTATTCACGATGTGTACAGTGAAGGCTTTGGAACGAGTGGATTATCGCCAACTCCTTTTGATGTTTCTGTCCATAGAACCTTTAACTGTTGATCACTCCTCCCCCTCTTCCCCTCCCCCCCCCCCTTATTCTAATATTATTAAAGACGCAGCTCGACATGTGGTGCAGCCCTTAGTGGCCTGCCTCTATGTTTTCTATTTTAATATTTTGTGACTAAAGCGTTATCGCTTCATATTTATTTTATACGTGACATGATAGTTTTCAATGTCTCATTTCTGATAAAGGCACTCTTAGAAGTGGCCGAAACCTGGGTCAAAAAGACTTCATTTTCGCAACCGAGGGCTGAAATTGTTTTAATTTTACCTTGTAACGGTCGCTGACAACGCAGCCACGTTTAAAGCTTTACGTCATAACGACTTTTGTTTGAAGTGTGCAGCCTCAGAATGCCAAATATTTCCCGGCCAGACTAGTAGAGAGGTGCTCTAGAGAGTGGAAGAAGGGAAGCCGTGTCTCTTGAAGCTTATCCGACGCAGAAGAGACATGGATCAATCATCTACTGTGGTAGGATGGTGTCATTAAAAGTGTAGGTGACAGGACAGTAGAGAGGAAGAACACAGGAGGCAGAGACGATGTAATACATCAGCTAGATGATGGAAGAAACGAACTGCACCAGCTGTGGCATTCTTATGAGGAAGGCTATAGAACAGGAAACAATGGTGAACTGCTGATAACCAACCTGACGGTTGAAGGCACAGGAAAATATACAAAAATATAAAGGCGTTTTCTAAAGCTATTTTTTTTAGTATGAGGCTAGGTCTAACAGTGGTAAACACGAATTTGTTTTAGTACATACACTGCCAGTGACATTAATGTGACCACATGCCAAAAGCTCGAACAGCCAACTTCTGTCTTGCGGACGGCTGCGGGACGTGCACGAAAAGAGTGAAGCTCTGGAAAGTACCGACAAGGATGTGGAGCCATGTCGATTCCAGTGCCGCAGCCAGCTACAATAGGTTCTTCGGTTGAGGGTGCAAGGCGTAAATAGCCCGATCGAGGTGGTCCCATAGAGTCTACACACATCAAAAAAAGCTTTGCATCACCCCAGTTCCCAGAACTCCTGAAGATAAACGTTGATTGTGTATGTTATATCACAGACACAGTCCCTTTGACTGTTCAGAAATGTCACTAAACCTTCCCAAAGATGATAACAACCATGCATGAGCAGCGCCTATTAGACGGAGGGGGCCCGACAGCCGAGCATTTCCAGTCATTCCACCAGGAAGGAGGAACACGGCTCGTGTTGTCTGTGGTTCAACCATGCCTAGACGGTCAATACCGCGATTCGATCGCGTCCGCATCGTTACTTTGTGGCAGGAGGGGCTCTCAACAAGGGAAGTGTCCAGGCGTCACAGAGTGAATCAAAGCGATGTTGTTTGGACATGGAGGAGATACAGACAGCGACAGGAACTGTAGATGACATGCCTCGCTCAGGCCGCCCAAGAGCTACTGCTGCAGTGGATGAACGCTACCTACGCATTATGGCTCGGAGGAACACTGACGGCAACCCCACCACGTTGAATAATGCTTTTCGCGCAGCCGCAGGATGTCGTGTTACGACTCAAACTGTGAGCAGTAGGCTGCATGATCCGCAAATTCACTCCCGACATCCACGGCGAGGTCCATCTTTGCCACCACAACACCACGCAGCTTGGTAGAGATGGGGAAAACAACATGCCAAATGGACCGCTCAGGATCGGCATCACGTGCTCTTCATCGTTGACTGTCGCATAGGCCTTCAACCAGGCAATAGTCGGAGACGTATTTGGAGGCAACCCGGTCGGGCTGAACGCCTTAGACTCACTGTCCAGCGAGTGCAGCAAGGTGGAGGTTTCGTGCTGTTTTGGGGTGGCATTACGTGGGGCCGACGTACGCCGCTGGTGGTCATGGAAGGCGCTGTAACGGCTGTACGATACGTGAATGCCATCACCCGACCGATAGTGCAACCATATCGGCAGCATATTGGCGAGGCATTCGTCTTCATGGACGATAATTCGCTCCCCCATTGTGCACATCTTGTGAAAGGATAACGACATCACTGGACTAGAGTGGCCAGCATGTTCTCCAGCCATGAACCCTATCGAACATGCCTGGGATAGATTGAAAAGGGCTGTTTATGAACGACGTGACCCACCAACCGCTCTGAGGGATCTACGCCGAATCGCTGTTGAGGAGTGGGACAATCTGGACCAACAGCGTCTTGATGAACTTGTGGATAGTACGCCACGACGAATTGAGGCATGCGTCAATGCCGGAGGACGCGCTAATGGGTATTAGAGGTACGGATGTGTACAGCAATCTGGACCACCAACTCTGAAGGTCTTGCTGTATGGTGATACAACATGCAAAGTGAGGTTTTCGTGAGCAATAAAAAGGGCGGAAATGATGTTTATGTTGATCTCTATTCCAATTTTCCGTACAAGTTCCGGAACTCTCGGAACAGAGGTGATGCAAAAATTTTTTTGATGTTTTTAGATTGGGCTTAAACGCGGTGAGTTTGGTAGCCAGGGAGTACGGCAAACTCACAATAATGCTCTTCGAACCACGCGCATACACTGCGAACTGTGTGAGACTTTGTAGTGTCCTGTTGGTAAATCCCATCGTGCCAACGGAAAACAAACTGTATGTAGGGATGGAAATTGTCTCCAGGGATAGATGCATACTAGTGATGGTCCATTGTACCTTCCAGAATGACGGGATCACCCAGGGAATGACACGAAAACATTTCCCACACTACAACACTCCCTCCTCAGATCTGGACCTTTCCGACGTTTGTTGCAGGGTGTTAACTTTCAGACCGTTCGTACCGTAGGTGATGGAGCATAAATCGTGATTCGTTTGAAAGCCCACGTATCAGAAATGCTTCCACCCTTGGCCCGAAAGCTAATGATCGTGCCTTTTTAGAACGTCAGATAATTCGCTCCGTTACCGCATTACCCCCCGACACGCTTTATACGAGGGTGAGTCAAATGAGAACACATTTGTAATAACAAATCGAAATTTCGCGCCGTTAGCCTGTAAGTTGGTAAGCGTGCTACAAACAACGTGCAGAATGGGCTGTAGGTAGCAGCATAGTGCAGATGCACACATACCGTCGCAGTATCAGTATAGAGATGGCCACACCACTTGTGACTTGCACCAGGGAAGAACAGCGTTATGTTATTCGGTTTTTGGGTAGTGAAGGTGTGAAACCTATTGAAATTCATCGACGAATGAAGGTTCAGTACGGTGATGCATGTTTGTCACTGCAGCAAGTCTACGAATGAAGTAGGAAGTTCGCAAATTGTGTGACTTCAGTGGAAGATGCTCCTCGTCCAGGTCAGGCACAACGAGTTGTGACTCCACAGAACATTGCAGCAGTTGAAGCCATAGCGAAGGAAAACTGCCGAGTGACACTGAATGACATTGCAGCATGTTTACAGATTAGTCATGGGTCAGCACACCACACTGTGCGTGATGTGCTCCAGTTTCACAAAGTGTCTGCAAGATGGGTGCAACGGCAACTGACTCCTGAAATGAGAGAACGACGTGTTGATGCTTGTGAAGAACTTCTTCGGCGCTTTGAACGAGAAGGTGATGGCTTCCTTGCAAGAATCGTTACTGGGGACGAAACCTGCGTTCATTTCCACCAACAGGAAACGAAGAGAGTGAGCAAGGAATGGCGCCATTCCTCATCAACAAAACCAAAGAAGTTTCGGACAGAATCATCAGTAGAGAAGGTTACGCTGACTCTCTCTTGAGGTGAAAAAGGCATCATTTTGGAGCATTACATGCCTGGAGGGACCACTGTCACCAGTGCATCATACACAGATCTCCTAAAAAATCGTCTCCGGCCTGCAATCAAATCAAAGCGACGTGGATTGCTGTCAGCAGGTGTCCTTTTGCAACATGACAATGCAAGGCTCCACACTGCCCGTACAACAGTTGCAACAATCACAGATCTGCATTTTGAGTGTCTTCCTCATCCACCACACTCACCAGACCTTGTCCCAAGTGATTTCCATATGTTGGGACTACTCAAAGACTCAATGGAAGGAGAGAAGTTCCGTTGTGATGAAGAGGTACGCCACGCGGTGCATGAGTGGTTGCGCGGACTACCAAAATAATTTTTTTCTAAAGGAATTTATGCACCTTGTAAGCGCTGGAGCACTTGCAGTGAGCGTGGGGGAGATTATGTTCAAAAGTGATACAGTTTTGTACCACATCCGCGCAATAAATAATATTTTTAAAAAATATTTGTTTTCATTTGACTCACCCTTGTATATCCTACACTGGTGTTGCTGCCATCTGTTGTCTGTGAGTAGTTATTGCACGTCGACTTCGAACATACGTGGTGGTCACATTAATGCAATTGGACTATGTGCTGTTAAACTTCGAAATTGGTGTTTTTACAGACAATGCATTGCAACAGAATTCTGCAACTAGTTTCCGCGAGGCGTGCTTTCGTTTGGAAAACTACGACGTCGTGTTTATTTTGTAAGAAGTCGGTTGTGAGCACGTGTTCCGAGTTTGGAGGGTGCGCGGCAGCTGCTTGAAGTGGGGAAGCTCCTAATCCGCGCCTCCTCGGGCCAGAGGGTGGTCGGCAGTACAAGCGAGTGCCCGCTGCGTGGCCATCAGTCAGGGGCGCGCCAGATGGGCACGTGGTCTTAACCGCAAATGACGGCAGCCAAACATCGCTTTTTACTTTGCGGCTATTAGGCCGGGCTGCTTTACGCGCGGGAATAATCACCGCGGCGCAGCTCAGGGCGAGGGCCGAGGCCGGCGGCGGAGGGCGGCGCCTCCCCCAGCGAGCTGCCGCAGATTTGTGACTCGTAAAATGAGCCGGCTGGCCAGGCCTTCATAAAGGCCTCCCCTTTTCTTTATGAGCCGCCTCCGGCCGAGATACGGCTGCTCTGTGCGCCGGTCTTCACTGCCCTCGGTGTGTGACAGTAATTAGCGCGGGATTAACCAACGGCCGCTTCTAAAAATTAACCGCTGTTGATAGTTGGGCCGCTGAGGGTACGCTTCTTTCTCTTCTCAGTTAACGTCACTAACACAGTAACCCTATTACGGGTGGATGTACTTAACTTTAACTGCGTTTATAAAGGGCATAGAATCATTCATTGTCTCTCTGTAAAGAGGCAACCGTGATAAAGTAAGGAAAGATAATTTAATTATTAAAATATACTTACGAGGGTGATCCTGCGGCTACTATAAATCAAGATACAAAGGAGTTGACATTAGCTACCAATGGGAAAGTCGAAAACTTGTGCTGGAATAGGACTCGAACCCGAGTCTACTGCTTACTAGGCATCCGGACACAGTGGTCACCACAACTGCACACACTATCTTAGCATGCCTCCCGTCAGACCCAACAGATCCGAGAGAACAGACACCAAAAGTGTATAATTAAGGAGAGGTTCACTATCTTTTGGTTCAAAAAAATCGATTTTTTAAAAATTGCGTTTTTGGATCCATAAAAGAGTTTAGAATCCACCCCTGAAACGGTTTTTCCGAATACGGAACGGAAATGTTTGTTATTCGCGGTTGAACAAAAAAATGCACCTGCCTGACACTGGCCTTTTTCACGCACCATTTTTTTCTTTCGGAGGACGAGTTATTGCACCGGTGCTTGGGAGAAAACACACAAAATTCAACTGAAAGTTTGAACGCGTGTGTATGGAAGTTAGCCCCCAAGCATTTGCATTCTAGTGCGAAGACTGTGGAGACTGCGACTTTCCTGGCAGTGAGCAGCTTCAACGAAGGGTATTCAGCAATTCTGAAGACCATGACAACGATGGACGTCACCCTGGGACTCTATTCGACGCAGTTCACCAAGCATTCGGACGACCACCGGATTCGAGCGGCCGAAAACCGCTTGTCACCGGCCGTACGGGCGGCTCTGGAGCAGCGCAGGATGGCCCAGATCGAGCAGAACGCCCGCTATGAGGAAGAGGAAGGACTAGTTTATGGACCCGGAATAGCAGATTGAACGTAAGTTGCGTAATATTGCATTTATATGTAGTCAAAACTTCAAACGCGTTTTTCTCGAAATGACTTTTTTTTTATCGCGCGCTGTGGTAACTTCAAATCTACTGAACCGATTGGCATGATTCTTTGTTTCCAACGAAGCTAACTACATTGTCTAGGAGTTTTACCACTTTTATTCCGATCCATCAATTATAAATAGTTTTACTAGGCCGACGAAGTCGAAAAATCGATAAAAAAACAATTTTTTTCAAATGGCCGCCATTTTGTTTCCTATGGACCAAATAACTTAAGCGAGGTATAACTCTAAAGAATCTTATATACTTCGCTAACGTTGACTCAATTTTGATTTCAGACGAGCCGGCTGACCTGTGACATAACGCGCATGGAGATCTACATCGAAATTTTATTTCTTTCCGACGGCACTTCCACCGTTGTTCGTCGACATTTCCAGTCGAAAATATTCCAGTTTGTAGAGGAAATGTCAATAAACATTTTGACCAAATTTGACACTGATATCTATAACACTTCCCGAGAAAAAAATTCTCAAAGAACATGCTTTTTTCGATCCGAAGATAGGTGAAGACTGTCAGTGACCCGTTCAGAGCACACGAACACCTAGCTCGAACTCTTATGGGAATCGGCTAGATGCCGCGAGTAATAAGGCTAATAAGCAGGAGCACTACATCAGCAATGTGTCGTATGTTCAGAATTTTGATGTGACGGGAGGTGCGTTAGGAGTGTTTGCTGACGGCTGTGTCTCGATGGTGCAGTGGTTGGTGCATCTGCCTAGTAAGCAGGAGACTTGGGTTCGAATTTTCGTCCAGCACAAATTTTCAGCTTGCTCCTATTGATATAAGGCAATGCCCGTTGGCAGTTAATGACTTTAATTCCTTTGTATTTTGACTCGTTATCCCAGACTGATACACTAAAATCTTAGACAAATTCCTGACAAATAGACATATCATTGTGTCTGTTGTCGGAAAACACTTAGAACTTCTATATCCACATCAGTACTCCGCAAGCCACCTGACGGCGTGTGGCGAGGGTGTTTCTGGTATCGCTAACTGCTTCCCCCTCTTACCTGATCCACTCGCGAATGGCGCGTGGGAGGAAGATTGTCAAGTTTTTTGACACTGTCAGTCAGGAGATCCGCCATCTGTTCTACTTTTTTTAAATTTATTTTAGGGACTGGTCACCCGTGAAGACAAGAGCGCACATTAAATCTCCTTTATTGAGATCGATTACAATCAAGCCATCTCCAGATCATAAAAACATTCTTGACCAGTGTTGATGCCATTACAGGTTCACACAAGGTTAAAGTATTTCTTAAAATGACGACATCCATACATAATTAAAGACAGCTTTTCATCGCCCGTCGACAATGTAAGTGAACCATGATCATTGACATGGCCAAAAGAAACGTAATAACAGTTTTAGAAACAAGGCCAAGGGAATGTGGAACAACTACGCAAGGTTCAGGGAAAATATCTTTCACCCTTTACTTACATTATTTAAACAAGACCCAATTTTTTTACAAAAAAAGTTTCCCGTGTTTTAAGATTTATAATTTAAATAATTGAGACATGCTCACAATCACGCAATTCTTAAGAGAAATGTTAACCATCAAAACATTCTTCTCAATCAGTTAAAAGCAACAGGAATTTTTTTTTCAAAGAATGGTATTAACATTTAAGAAAAACAACCATTTAAGCGACATCCCGAACATATACTTTCAAGGCAAGCTTCGCGTTATGTTTGATTGCTTTAAAATATTAAAAATCTAAATGATTCCACTATACTTAATAAAATCTTAAATTTCCTTCTGTTTAAGAAACAATAGGAAAATTCTTAAGGTATTAACAGTTTAAGATAAAACCGTTTGAGACACTGCTAAAATACATGTTCAAGGCAAGCTTTCAATTCCGTAACTCTTGATTCGGTGAGCCGTTTGCAGAGCTGTTTTTGTCTCTCGGTTGTCGCAGGTCCGGGCATCCTTACTCCCCCCCTCCACCTCTCCGTCAGACCGGCGACATCTTCTGAAACGCGCAGCCCTAACGCCGGCAAATTAGGCGTGTGTTAACGGCCGGTTCGATATTACTAGTCGAGAAGTAGTTTAAATAAACACACATGGGAGGGAAATATAAGTCCAGTACGAAATAGCACAGTGCCTTTGCGAAACCGTAGTCACTATGGAAGCACCGGAGGTTCGAACAGCAACGAGTAGGAACCAAGGTTCGAAGGTTCGCAACCCCACGCGTCCGTGCAAACCAAAACATAAGAGACGTTATGGAGCCCCAGAACAACTCAAGAGGTGGCCGACAGACGCAAAGGTTAAAGCAGACAGCCGCGCAGCTTAGGTCAACTCTGGAGAAGGCAGCAACTTGCGCGGTTCAATGGTGGGGTTAATGATACGCACCCATTACTCCCAAAATGTCAGGAAGTCACTAGAATTGGACACCGGTGGGGCTTCAGATTAACTGAATAAATATAAACAACTGTCAGCAACTGTCTTTCTGGAATGCACGTAAGCAAACAGCTCTGCCATCAATCAGTTGAGTGTGCCCCCTGCCGCCGTTGGATAAGCAGCTGCAGCAGCAAGTCGTATACTCCTAGCTCACTCATTTGTTACATAGTTTAATTCTTAATTTCTTTGCGTGTTTTTGGTTCTTGCATTGTTTAATTCATAAATTTCGGGCGTATTATAGTATTTGAGAGTTGTAGCATCGCGTTTTAGTACCTGAATAGTGTAATTTCGCGTAGTCGTTTGTCTACTGTTTTGTTTTGAACGGCCAGTGTCGGTTGGTCGCAGTCAGTGTGCTCCCTGCCGCCGTTGGATAAGCAGCTGAGCAGCAAGTCGTATACTCCTAGCTCACTCATTTGTTACATAGTTTAATTCTTAATTTCTTTGCGTGTTTTTGGTTCTTGCATTGTTTAATTCATAAATTTCGGGCGTATTATAGTATTTGAGAGTTGTAGCATCGCGTTTTAGTACCTGAATAGTGTAAATTCGCGTAGTCGTTTGTCTACTGTTTTGTTTTGAACGGCCAGTGTCGGTTGGTCGCAGTCAGTGTGCTCCCTGCCGCCGTTGGATAAGCAGCTGAGTAGCAAGTCGTATACTCCTAGCTCACTCATTTGTTACATAGTTTAATTCTTAATTTCTTTGCGTGTTTTTGGTTCTTGCATTGTTTAATTCATAAATTTCGGGCGTATTATAGTATTTGAGAGTGTAGCATCGTGTTTTAGTACCTGAATAGTGTAATTTCGCTTAGTCACCTTCCGCCGCCGAGCAGTGTCAGCAGTGCGCAAGTAGCAGCATTACTGCATTTACTAGGCAATCTTGTATTTTAATAACCGTTTAAATTTTGTCGATTTGTTTGCGCTCTCTGTAGATTAGTTCAGACGTTCTTAGCAAAACAGTTTTTAGCATGGATAGGGACTGCAACTGCTGTGTTCGGATGCAGGCTGAGTTGGCATCCCTTCGCTCCCAGCTTCAGGCAGTGTTGGCTTCGGTCACACAGCTTGAGGCTGTTGCCAATGGGCATCACTGTGGGGGTCGGGATGGGGGTTTGTCGGGGACGGCCAGCTCGTCCCACGCATCCCCTGATCGGACTACGACTGTGGTTGCCCGGGATACTGCCCGCATTGAGGCTGATCCCTCACCTGTGGTAGAGTGGGAGGTCGTTTCAAGGTGTGGCAGGGGGCGAAAGACATTCCGGAGGGCTGAACGGAAAGCCTCTCCAGTTTGTCTGACGAACCGGTTTCAGGCTCTGTCTCAGGCTGATACTGATCTTCGGCCTGACATGGCTGCTTGTCCTGTTCCAGAGGTTGCCCCTCAGTCTGCAAGATCCGGGCAGTCGCAGAGGGTGGACTTACTGGTAGTTGGGAGCTCCAACGTCAGGCGCGTAATGGGGCCCCTTAGGGAAATGGCAGCAAGAGAGGGGAAGAAAACCAATGTGCACTCCGTGTGCATACCGGGGGGAGTCATTCCAGATGTGGAAAGGGTCCTTCCGGATGCCATGAAGGGTACAGGGTGCACCCATCTGCAGGTGGTCGCTCATGTCGGCACCAATGATGTGTGTCGCTATGGATCGGAGGAAATCCTCTCTGGCTTCCGGCGGCTATCTGATTTGGTGAAGACTGCCAGTCTCGCTAGCGGGATGAAAGCAGAGCTCACCATCTGCAGCATCGTCGACAGGACTGACTGCGGACCTTTGGTACAGAGCCGAGTGGAGGGTCTGAATCAGAGGCTGAGACGGTTCTGCGACCGTGTGGGCTGCAGATTCCTCGACTTGCGCCATAGGGTGGTGGGGTTTCGGGTTCCGCTGGATAGGTCAGGAGTCCACTACGCGCAACAAGCGGCTACACGGGTAGCAGGGGTTGTGTGGCGTGGGCTGGGCGGTTTTTTAGGTTAGATGGCCTTGGGCAAGTACAGAAAGGGCAACAGCCTCAACGGGTGCGGGGCAAAGTCAGGACATGGGGGGACCAAGCAGCAATCGGTATTGTAATTGTCAACTGTCGAAGCTGCGTTGGTAAAGTACCGGAACTTCAAGCGCTGATAGAAAGCACCGAAGCTGAAATCGTTATAGGTACAGAAAGCTGGCTTAAGCCAGAGATAAATTCTGCCGAAATTTTTACAAAGGTACAGACGGTGTTTAGAAAGGATAGATTGCATGCAACCGGTGGTGGAGTGTTCATCGCTGTTAGTAGTAGTTTATCCTGTAGTGAAGTAGAAGTGGATAGTTCCTGTGAATTATTATGGGTGGAGGTTACACTAAACAACCGAACTAGGTTAATAATTGGCTCCTTTTACCGACCTCCCGACTCAGCAGCATTAGTGGCAGAACAACTGAGAGAAAATTTGGAATACATTTCACATAAATTTTCTCAGCATGTTATAGTCTTAGGTGGAGATTTCAATTTACCAGATATAGACTGGGACACTCAGATGTTTAGGACGGGTGGTAGGGACAGAGCATCGAGTGACATTATACTGAGTGCACTATCCGAAAATTACCTCGAGCAATTAAACAGAGAACCGACTCGTGGAGATAACATATTGGACCTACTGATAACAAACAGACCCGAACTTTTCGAATCTGTATGTACAGAACAGGGAATCAGTGATCATAAGGCCGTTGCAGCATCCCTGAATATGGAAGTTAATAGGAATATAAAAAAAGGGAGGAAGGTTTATCTGTTTAGCAAGAGTAATAGAAGGCAGATTTCAGACTACCTAACAGATCAAAACGAAAATTTCTGTTCCGACACTGACAATGTTGAGTGTTTATGGAAAAAGTTCAAGGCAATCGTAAAATGCGTTTTAGACAGGTACGTGCCGAGTAAAACTGTGAGGGACGGGAAAAACCCACCGTGGTACAACAACAAAGTTAGGAAACTACTGCGAAAGCAAAGAGAGCTCCACTCCAAGTTTAAACGCAGCCAAAACCTCTCAGACAAACAGAAGCTAAACGATGTCAAAGTTAGCGTAAGGAGGGCTATGCGTGAAGCGTTCATTGAATTCGAAAGTAAAATTCTATGTACCGACTTGACAGAAAATCCTAGGAAGTTCTGGTCTTACGTTAAATCAGTAAGTGGCTCGAAACAGTATATCCAGACACTACGGGATGATGATGGCATTGAAACAGAGGATGACACGCGTAAAGCTGAAATACTAAACACCTTTTTCCAAAGCTGTTTCACAGAGGAAGACCGCACTGCAGTTCCTTCTCTAAATCCTCGCACAAACGAAAAAATGGCTGACATCGAAATAAGTGTCCAAGGAATAGAAAAGCAACTGGAATCACTCAATAGAGGAAAGTCCACTGGACCTGACGGGATACCAATTCGATTCTACACAGAGTACGCGAAAGAACTTGCCCCCCTTCTAACAGCCGTGTACTGCAAGTCTCTAGAGGAACGGAGGGTTCCAAATGATTGGAAAAGAGCACAGATAGTCCCAGTCTTCAAGAAGGGTCGTCGAGCAGATGCGCAAAACTATAGACCTATATCTCTTACGTCGATCTCTTGTAGAATTTTAGAACATGTTTTTTGCTCGCGTATCATGTCATTTCTGGAAACCCAGAATCTACTATGTAGGAATCAACATGGATTCCGGAAACAGCGATCGTGTGAGACCCAACTCGCCTTATTTGTTCATGAGACCCAGAAAATATTAGATACAGGCTCCCAGGTAGATGCTATTTTTCTTGACTTCCGGAAGGCGTTCGATACAGTTCCGCACTGTCGCCTGATAAGCAAAGTAAGAGCCTACGGAATATCAGACCAGCTGTGTGGCTGGATTGAGGAGTTTTTGGCAAACAGAACACAGCATGTTGTTATCAATGGAGAGACGTCTACAGACGTTAAAGTAACCTCTGGCGTGCCACAGGGGAGTGTTATGGGACCATTGCTTTTCACAATATATATAAATGACTTAGTAGATAGTGTCGGAAGTTCCATGCGGCTTTTCGCGGATGATGCTGTAGTATACAGAGAAGTTGCTGCATTAGAAAATTGTAGCGAAATACAGGAAGATCTGCAGCGGATAGGCACTTGGTGCAGGGAGTGGCAACTGACCCTTAACATAGACAAATGTAATGTATTGCGAATACATAGAAAGAAGGATCCTTTATTGTATGATTATATGATAGCGGAACAAACACTGGTAGCAGTTACTTCTGTAAAATATCTGGGAGTATGCGTACGGAACGATTTGAAGTGGAATGATCATATAAAACTAATTGTTGGTAAGGCAGGTACCAGGTTGAGATTCATTGGGAGAGTGCTTAGAAAATGTAGTCCATCAACAAAGGAGGTGGCTTACAAAACACTCGTTCGACCTATACTTGAGTATTGCTCATCAGTGTGGGATCCGTACCAGGTCGGGTTGACGGAGGAGATAGAAAAGATCCAAAGAAGAGCGGCGCGTTTCGTCACTGGGTTATTTGGTAACCGTGATAGCGTTACGGAGATGTTTAATAAACTCAAGTGGCAGACTCTGCAAGAGAGGCGCTCTGCATCGCGGTGTAGCTTGCTCGCCAGGTTTCGAGAGGGTGCGTTTCTGGATGAGGTATCGAATATATTGCTTCCCCCTACTTATACTTCCCGAGGAGATCACGAATGTAAAATTAGAGAGATTAGAGCGCGCACGGAGGCTTTCAGACAGTCGTTCTTCCCGCGAACCATACGCAACTGGAACAGGAAAGGGAGGTAATGACAGTGGCACGTAAAGTGCCCTCCGCCACACACCGTTGGGTGGCTTGCGGAGTATCAATGTAGATGTAGATGTAGATGTAGAGTTTCTGACTAGGATCAAAAGTCGTGTTCGGGATCACAGCACTGCAGCCCATCCACCAAGTAACAGAAGTTAAATGAGGTCACTAAGCAGTGGAAAAACAAACAGGGCGGACGTTGATCCCCACCAACCGAACGCAACGCCTCTGGCCCTCGCATTTTGAAAAACGATGGGGGGTCTCCTGCTGTCCATTCTGGCGGTCGCGTGCTAACTCAGGCTGTCACTCCTGTCAAGTCAGTGTCGCTCCACCAGATTCCCCTGTATCGATCACTCAGGCCGCCGTACTGCCGATCGAGCCCTCGCGCGGCCGCCGTCGCCGAAATGGAGCTGCCGCCGCGAGGTGAGCGCCTGCACCAGAACAAGAACAGCTCAGAAGCTAACAAACAGGACAGACAGACCCCAGGAATTCGAAGGAAGCTGAGCCGCACAGCTCAGTTACAAAACAAAGGTATTACGCCGCTACAACTTATTAACTGATTACGTTCTATGCATTAACATTGGGTGCTTTCTTCACTAGATTTCCAGCGTTTTACACTACATTTACTCTAGTATTCGCTATGCATAACTATTGTTTGACGGAAATGTACAATTTGTCAGTGCATTTTGGCATGTTATGTCTGATTCATAACTCTAGCCGTGCTGTTTACTGTTATCATCTCATCCTCCTCTCTCTCTCATCCTCTCCAGTATCACTGTTGTCGCTTTCACTGTGGGTATCGCTGTTCTCTCTCTGGAGATTCTTGTTACGTTACATGCAGGCACATCTGTTATCTCGTGTCCACAGATACTCTTCATGTGTTGCTTTTGAAGTACTGTCTGTTATGCACTTAGCTGTGCCAATTGTTCTTGGTCTGTTACTGCTGTGTAGATATGTATTTTTGTTTCTGTGTAATCTAAGTACAGTGTATGTCTATCGTTCGCATTTTGCCCGCACAAGATGACAGTGCGTCATGGGGAACCTTCTTCCTAGCCTGTGTAGGTATGTGTCTGTCTCAGACTCATGGGATTTAATTGCTTTGGGAGGGTTCGTGTCCAGCTAAGGAATGTGCCGTATCGCGGCCACGTAATGATACAACTGGCTTCAATGGAATTATGGGATTAATGAATAAAAACTAAACTCCAGATTGCGAAGAAGGTGAGTGGGGGCGAAGTGCCCCTCTTTTCCGTATGCGGACGCCTATGGTTACATTCACTTCCTATCATTTTACTTTTGTTGATGTATACCTTGTGCCGGCCGGTGTGGCCGAGCGGATCTAGGCGCTACAGTCTGGAACCGCGCTACCGCTACGGTCGCAGGTTCGAATCCTGCCTCGGGCATGGATGTGTGTGATTTCTTTAGGTTAGTTAGGTTTAAGCAGTTCTAAGTTCTAGGGGACTGATGACCTCAGATGTTAAGTTCCATAGTGCTCAGAGCCATTTGAACCATATTTTTTGTATATCTTGTAATCTTTTATCTAGACACTGCTCACTCGTTTCAACTGCTCTTCCAAGACTTTGCCGTCTCCGACAGAATTATGTCAACGGCATATCTCAACGCTTCTGTTTCTTCTACGTGATCTTCAATTCCTTTAAAAAACTTCTCCTTCGTTTGCTTTAGTGTTCGCTCAATGCGCAGACTGAATAACATCAGGGACAGGTTGAAACGCTGTATCACACTCTTCTGATCTATTGCTTCCCTTTCAAATCCGGAAAACATAAACTTGTTTTCTTTCATTGCAGTTAGAAAATTATTTTTAATGGAAGTAGCCTTCATTAGCTCTTATTACGCTGATTTATTTTCTTTAATTCCGGCTCGTGATGACCACAAACAAATTGTCATCACACTAGCGATTTTGTTCCACTGTGACCATCTTCAAATCTGATTAAAACAGAAGAAGCCTTATATAAACCCAAAATGGTTAAACTAAAGTGGCACAGTCAAATGATATAGAGAACGTCTAAAGCGATTCACATTATATTCTACTGGGACTGTGACATAGTTTACAGTATATTACTATTCGTTTTTGATATCATGTCTTTAGAAGATGCCACTTTGGCTAAAAACATTGGGATAACACAGGCTTATTTTCTTAAATGGGGACTAATGGCAGAAAAGGATCTCTGAGAAGATAAGGCCCAGAACAGGTCATATAGATATATGATCAGAAATGCGTTTGAAGGGAAGTGGAGATAAAAGATGTTTGACATTGTCAGCACAAGGAAGTTTGCCTGCCGACAGACTATCGTCTGGAACAGTTTGCACAACAGCTGTCATTATCTATATTAAGCCTTATTACCTGTGGACTTGTCTCCGGTGTTTCGCTGCTCGATCATTGCGTAGACCACCCCGGTGCTGGTATTTCTGTCATTCATTCTGGCAGTATCATCCACTTTTACACCAGCCACCTGAAGGCTAAGGAAAATCCGCATGGTAAGGTGGCAGCCTCGATGTGTGATCGGGGATTATTGGTGACTGCCTTGTGGGACCAGTCACCCTGCTAGAGCGCCTCATGTGCATTGCTTATCGGCAGTCCCTGTTCGAAGACGTGGGTGGTGCAGCTCCTACATGATGATGCTCCATCTCATTGTCCTCTAAAGTGTGAAGCTACAACACTGTACAGACGGGACATTTGCATTTGTCTGGCGTGTTCTCATGTGTGCTGTTACTGAAAGCTTCACTATCAAAGATCTTTTGAAATGCGGGAAGCACTTTGAATGCCGTCTTCATAAAAAATTAGAATATATTCATCATCGTCATCTTCACCAGTCCGGGAAAAATGGTATGAAATGTTATTGATATTATAAACCATGGTGAATGGCAGTAGGGAGCCCTGTGTAAATTGTATGTCTCTCTTTATTAACTCGGTGACAGTTTTTAATGGATTACGAATGTTTCTGGGTTGTCTGGATTGTGTGTAAACGTGCAGCGCATTGGACTTGAGGGAGAGTAACAGGAAATGATTCGGCAGAGCAGGTGTAAGACTCTTGGGAGTGAGGTCGGCCCATAATTCACAGGGGCTGTAGACACTGTCCTCCCACACGACTCCTTGCGGCTAAGGGTGGTACGGCGCCGAGTGTGGGAGCTAGGGTCGCTTCCCATATTTTCTGACTTCTTTTGAAGATAAACTTGTAGAAAGTGAGGGACTCACGAAACAAACTCTTATCTTCACAGCAGTCTTCTCTGAATTTCTTCAAACTGTTGTGGGACTATTGACATTGGCGGGAGAACGTGCAGTTGGATATGTATGGCTCTAAGCACTGTGGGACTTTTAACATCTGAGGTCATCAGTCCCCTAGACTTAGAACTACTTAAACCTAGCTAACCTAAGGACGTCACACACATCCATGCCCGAGGAAGGATTCGAACCTGCAACCGTAGCAGCAGAGCGGTTCTGCACTAAAGAGCCTAGAACCACTCGGCCACAGCGATCAGCCGTGCAGCTGGCATAAAGATGCTTGGAAGTAAGATCGCAGCACTGAAATGAATGCTTTTTGGTAGAAGGGAAGAGTTTCATGTTGTCATTCGAGGTTGAGAGAGAAAGACTATTATTGGCGGAATGCTCCGTTGGAGGGAATCCCCGTGCTTGGACTGAACTGGTTCGTAATTTTGCGAGTGGCGAGACGCACCTTTTGATGGCATGCAATAAACAGGGTGTAAATGAGCGTCGCGAGGACAAGCAGATCGTGGTAGGACGCGAGAAGTTCCACGTTGAATTGGGGTCAGGACGCCGTTGTGTCCTAATCGACTTGGCGTAGCAGCGCGGTAGAGGCTGCCACATCTTGGAGCCCTGATGATTCCTCCTTTCTGAAGATGCCAGCACATTTGCAGTGCACAGCTCTGCACCACTGTCATACTTACAGTCAGTAGCACCAGCAGCGTAGTTTGATTAGATTTCACACTCGTGGAATCCAGGACGACCGCCTGTCTGGTCTCCTTTTCCTCTTAATAAATGTGTGGACTTCTGTATTTTAATCACCAACATCCAGACTGACAACAATTTGTGATTCTTCCTTGATTGGAAATGTTGTTGTTGTGGTCTTCAGTCCAGAACTGGTTTGATGCAGCTCTCCATGCTACTCCACCCTGTGCAAGCTTCTTCATCTCCCAGTACCTACTGCAACCTACATCCTTCTGAATCTCTTTAGTGTATTCATCTCTTGGTCCCCCTCTACGATTTTTACCCTCCACGCTGCCCTCCAGTACTAAATTGGTAGTCCCTTGATGCCTCAGAATATGCCCTACCAACCGATCCCTTCTTCTAGTCAAGCTCCGCCACAAATTTCTCTTCTCTCCAGTTCTATTCGATACCTCCTCATTGTTACGTGATCTACCCATCTAATCTTCAGCATTCTTCTGTAGCACCACATTTCGAAAGATTCTATTCTCCTCTTGTCTAAACTATTTATCGTCCACGTTTCACTCCCATACATGGCTACACTCCACACAAATACTTTCAGGAACGACATCCTGACACTTAAATCTATACTCGATGTTAACAAATTTCTCTTCTTCAGAAACACTTTCCTTGCCATTGCCAGTCTACATTTTTTATTCTCTCTACTTCGACCATCATCAATTATTTTGCTCTCCAAATAACAAAACTCATTTACTACATTAAGCGTCTCATTTCCTAATCTAATTCCCGCAGCATCGCCCGATTTAATTCGACTACATTCCATTATCCTCGTTTTGCTTTTGTTGATGTTTATCTTATATCCTCCTTTCAAGACACTGTCCATTCCGTTCAGCTGCTCTTCCAGGTCCTTTGCTGTCTCTGACAGAATTACAATGTCATCAGCGAACCTCAAAGTTTTTTATTCTTCTCCATGGATTTTAATTCCTAGTCCGAATTTTTCTTTTGCTGTTCTTTGATTGGAAATAAAGAAAGAAATTCCTCACTTCCTGGAGCACTGTCCTCATTCGTGATTATGTCTCATCTTGCATCACCTTGATGTTGGCAGTAAAGCAGATTGTGACAATGTGTTACGCATTGGCCGCCTCCGTCGCAGCGCTAGCAGAAGAGCAGGGGCGGGTGCCAGCATTGCTCACAAGGGAACCACCCCATCGCACCCCCTTCAGATTTAGTTATAAGTTGGCACAGTGGATAGGCCTTGAAAAACTGAACACAGATCAATCGAGAAAACAGGAAGAAGTTGTGTGCAACTATGAAAAACTAAGCAAAATATACAAACTGAGTAGTCCATGCGCAAGATAGGCAACATCATGGACATTGTAAGGGCAGGAGCGCCGTGGTCCCGTGGTTAGCGTGAGCAGCTGCGGAACGAGAGGTCCTTGGTTCAAGTCTTCCCTCGAGTGAAAAGATAACTTTCTTTATTTTGGCAAAGTTGTGATCTGTCCGTTCGTTCATTGACGTCTCTATTCACTGGTATAAGTTTAGTGTCTGTGTTTTGCGACCGCACCGCAAAACTGTGCGATTAGTAGACGAAAGGACGTGCCTCTCCAATGGGAACCGAAACCATTAGTTATTGAAGACGCGAGCTATATTTTCTGGATTCATATTGCCCACAGAATACATCTCACGTATTTAATGCACTCTCGTCCAAAGTAGCGAACAGTCAACTGCCAGCCAGGGAGCCTCGTTAGCAGGAATACTCTCTCTTCCGTGCGCTGTAGTCGACTGACGTCGTGTGTCTCGATGTTTGTTTAGGTGTAGCGTCCCCATGCTACGACGCAGTTACCTCGCATCGGACGGACGGGCAGACAGATAATAATTGTCTGAAAATAAAAAGTTAAACTTTTCACTCGAGGAAATACTTGAACCAAAGACCTCTCGTTCCGCAGCTGCTCACGCTAACCACGGGACTACGGCGCTCCTAAACTCAGACAATCCTTGATGTTGCGTATCATGTTCATGGACTACTCAGTTTGTATATTTTGCTTATTTTTTCATAGTTCCACACAACTTCTTCCTGTTTTCTCGATTGATCTGTGTTCAGTTTTTCAAGGTCTATCCACTGTGCCAACTTACAACTAAATCTCAGGGGGTGCGATGGGGAGGTTCCCTTGTTAGTACACTCCTTAGACTGCAGCGGCACATTTCCGCGTACGTCTGAAGTAGGCCGCCCGCTCCTAGTTAGCGCTCTACGCCGGCGTGGCCGTCGGAGCCCGGTGCAGCCCCGCGCTTGGAGGCTGCATTAGGCGCGCCGTGTTTTCCTAAACACAACGCAGGGCCCCCGCTGCGACTCGGCCCTCCGCATCTCCCTATTACAACCAGATTACGGGCCATTGTCGGCCCCCGCTTGTTACACGGGGCGGGGAGGGGGGGGGGGGGTGGCGCGGCTGATCCCTGCCGGACGGAGGGGCGCCGCCGCTGACTCAACACACTCGATATGAGCATTAATTACAACGAGCAACACTTGGTCGCGCAGCCTCGCCGGCCTGGCGACCCGCCGCTAATGGGGCAAATTGATCTGCTGGTGCGCCGCCGCCGGCACTGCTGAACTCCCCTGCCCGCCTCGCCCCTACTCCACGACTGATAGCCCCGGGTCCTGCGTGGCACCTCAACGAGTACAAGTGGGTGCTCACCGTACATTCCTGGACAACACGCTACCTGAAATACCTGGCATTGAACTCAGGAATGATTCTGACTTGACCACCTGCACCATCTCGCGAAAATCATCCGAACTCCTATTAGTGGACAATGATCTGGGAAGCGTTCACCTTTCGCCTTTAGTTTAGTTTAGTTTACTTTAGTTAGTTACGTGTTCCATTGATCAATAGTACGGAAAACCGTTATGATGTGGAACGTGTCAAATGCACAAGAAATGCGCACAGGAAACAAGTATTTTTTTTCTTTTTTTCCGTTATAGTGTTATACCATAATATTTATATTATCTATCCCATTCCCTTAAATGACACAAAATGCATATACACTACTAGCCATTAAAATTGCTACACCACGAAGCTGACGTGGTACAGACGCGAAATTTAACCTACAGGAAGAAGATGCTGTGATATGCAAACGAGTAGCTTTTCAGAGCATTCACACAAGGTTGGCGCCAGTGGCGTCACCTTCAACGTGCTGACATGAGGAAAGTATCCAACCGATTTCTCATACACAAACAGCAGTTGACCGGCGTTGCCTGGTGAAACGTTGTTGTGATGCCTCGTGTAAGGAGGAGAAATGCGTACCATCACGTTTCCGACTTTGAAAAAGGTCGGATTGTAGCCTATCGTGATTCGGTTTATCGTATCGCGACATTGGTGCTCGCGTTGGTCGAAATCCAATGACTGTTAGCAGAATATGGAATCGGTGGGTTCAGGAGGGTAATACGGAACACCGTGCTGGATCCCAACGGCCCCGTATCACTAGCAGTCGAGATGACAGGCATCTTATCCGCATGGCTGTAACGGATCGTGCAACCACGTCTCGATCCCTGAGTCTACAGATGGGGACGTTTGCAAGACTACAACCATCTGCACGAACATTTCGACGACGTTTGCAGCAGCATGGACTATCAGCTCGGAGACCATGGCTGCGGTTACCCTTGACGCTGCATCACAGACAGGAGTGCCTGCGGTGGTGTACTCAACGACGAACCTGGGTGCACGAATGGCAAAACGTCGTTTTTTCGGATGAATCCAGGTTCCGTTTACAGCATCAATATGGTCACATCCGTGTTTGGCGACATCGTGGTGAACGCACATTGGAAGCGTGTATTCGTCATCACCATACTGGCGTATCACCCGGCGTGAAGCTATGGGGTGCAATTGGTTACACGTCTCGGTCACCTCTTGTTCGCATTGACGGCGCTTTGAAACGTGGACGTTACATTTCAGATGTGTTACGACCCGTGGCTGTAACCTTCATTCGATCCCTGCGAAACCCTACATTTCAGCAGGATAATGCACGACCGCATGTTGCAGGTCCTGCACGGGCCTTTCTGGATACAGAAAATGTTCCACTGCTGCCCTGGCCAGCACATTCTCCAGATCTCTCACCAACTCAAAATGTCTGGTCAATGGTGGCCGAGCAACTGGCTCGTCACAATACGCCAGTCACTACTCTTGATGAACTATGGTATCGTGTTGATTAGATTAGATTAGATTTACTTTCATTCCAAATGATCCGTAGTGAGGAGGTCCTCCAGGATGTGGAACATGTCAGAAAAACAACAATACATGACAAATATTTACAACTAAAGCTGCATGGGCAGCTGTACCTATACACGCCATCGAAGCTCTGTTTGACTCAATGCCCAGGCGTATCAAGGTCGTTATTACGGCCGGAGGTGGTTGTTCTGGGTACTGATTTCTCAGGATCTATGCACCCAAATTGCATGAAAATGTAATCACATGTCAGTTCCAGTGTAATATAATTGTCCAATGAATACCCGTTTATCATCTGCATTTATTGTTGGTGTAGCAATTTTAATGGCCAGTAGTGTATTATGTCTCCAGATTTATTTACTCATATTCAAGAATTCATCTATGGTATAGAAGGAGTTGTCAAGGAGGTATGATTTCAATTTGTTTTTGAAACTGTTACTGCTATCTGTCAGACATTTTATTTCATCTGGTAATTTATCAAAAAAATTTATTGCAGCATATTTTACCCCTTTCTGTGCCAAAGATAGGTTAAGTAAAGGATATTGGTCTTTCTTTCTTCTGGTATTGTAACCATGAATGTCGCTGTTGTATATAAACTGGTCCATGTTGTTGAGAAAAAATTTCATTACTGAGTAAATGTACTGTGAAGCAGTTGTAAGAATTCCTAACCTTTTAAACAGATGCCTACAAGATGTGCGACTATGAACTCCACACATCATTCTAACTACTTTCTTTTGAGCAGTGAATACCTTTTGCCTAAGTGTTGAGTTGCCCCAGGATATTATTCCGTGTGACATCAGAGAGTGGAAGTATGCAAAGTATGTTAGCTTACTGATTTCTACATCCTCAAAATTGGCGATTATTCTGATTGCAAAAGTTGCTGAACCTAGTCGCTTTAGGAGATCCAAAATATGAATTTTCCAATTAAGATTCTCATCTATATGTACACCCAAAAACTTAGTATGCCCTACCCTGGCTACTGACTTCTTTTGATGTGTTATGTTTATTGAAGGATTTATACTTTTTTGCAGCAGAAAATTAGATGTACCGTGTTTTTTCAAAGTTCAGAGCAAGCCCATTCGCAGAATACCAATTAATAACTTTTCGAAAGACCTTATTTGTATCATTTTCTACCGGACTTTCTTTTACTGGATTAATAATTATGCTTGTATCATCAGCAAACAGTGTCAGTTCAGCATCTTGTTTCACATAAGAAGGGAGGTGATTCACATATATCAAGAACAGGAGGGGACCCTTGATCGAACCTTGTGGAATTAAGGCCTTAACTCTACTGGAGACACGTTGAGTGAGGTGTAGGAATGTCAGTGGAGGACGAGAGCCCATTCTTCCTCAAGGGCCAGAGAAGGTAGGACGCTGGGATCTGGAGCGAAGTCGACGTTCTAGCACAAAGCAAAGCAGTTCCACTGGGCTGAGGATCTATTCTGGGGAAGTCAGTCCATTCCAAGAATGTTACTGTCCACAAATCCTTGCCTCACAGATACTGCTTTATGACAGAATCCATTGTCATGTGATACAGTCATCATCATCGAGTTGTCCCTCTACTGTACACGGTACCCAGTGATGTACAATGTGTTCACATTCTTCTACATTTACCGTTTTCTTAAGCGCAATGATAGGACCAAACCATAACCACAGAAAAAGGTCCTCACACCATACCACCACCTTCTCCTTACCCCTGTATCGTACTGGGCCCATTGGGGGTGAATGACACATGGTGACAATTCGTGGGGCCCAATGCAAATACTGTTAACAGTTACAAAGAACGTTATTGATCTTGGTACATGACGTAGTGAGACACGCACACCTCTCATCGCTGGGGCTGATGAACAGGCGGCGGTTTCCTCCTGTGCTGCTGTACCGGCATCTCAAGCCGCTGAGGCCGGCAGCCTGTAGGCCATGCGCGTTGTCGTCAGTGGCACGTCATGTTGTCATGTGTAAGTCTTCAGGCTTTCGTGGCCGTTGTCACTGAAGTTAAAATCTTCTGGGTTATTAGGCCGCGTCATGTTTCTTCTAAAATGTTCGACGTTTCGACCCCTCTGCTGGGATATTCCTCAGGATCTTTTGGTGTCCACTACTGCTGGAACACTGTCAGCGATGATTTTTTTTTCCTTTACTGTATTTCGATTCCCCTCGAAGGGGGCGGGCTGGAAGCAGCTTATTACGCTGCTCTGCAGCCTACAGACTTTTTAAAATGTAAGGAGAAGTTAAGAAACAATAAAAGCAGGCGATAAAACGGGACTTAAATTGCAAAACGGCGGAAAATTGGGGAAAGTTAAAACATAAAGCAAAGGGTTGACAAAGATAATAAAATACACAGGAAGCAGACAGGTAACATAGTAGACAGACAATTAAAAAACATGGCGACCGTCTGGTTTCTGTTCGCAAGAGATATAAAACACACCCAGCGACAGTATGATGACCGTTCGCAACTCTTCGCAAAAGACACACAACACTGAACACTCACTGTAAACATTGCACTAAAATGTCAGCACAAAGAGCACACACCATAGTCTAGGGCAGATAGGGTGGGGGGTGGGGGGGGGGGGTGGACCTGGACGATAGATGAAAAACAAGGAGGGAGGAGAGGAAAACGAAAGAGGGGGGGGGGGGAACCAAAGGAGGGAGTGGACCCATAAGGGGGGGAGGAGGGAGGGGCAGGGCAGACGCGAGAGGGAATGGGAAACGGCAGAGGAGGGAGATGCAAAAGGACTCGGGGAGAGAAGGAGGGAAGAGAGAGGGTAGGTGGGGAAAAAGGAGGATGGAATGGGGGGAGAGGGAGCCCAAGAAAAGGATGGAGGAAAGGAGGAGGGGGTGAGGATCAGAGTTGATAGGAAGGATAAATGGAGGGAGAGAGGGCATCATCCGGGAGGGGGAGTTGATGGAAGCCACCTTGGGAAAGGAGATGAAGGGTGTAGAGATGGAGGGTAGGGGGGACACAAGAGTAAAGGCGTGGCAGAGGGCGGGGATGGAAGAGGAGAGGAGTAACCAGGGGGTGAGGGGGATCAAGGCGGCGGGAGGTGTAGAGTATGCGGATATGTTCGAGGAATAGGAGCAGATGGGGGAAAGGAATGAGGTCATATCAGAGGTGAGTGTCGCGTCCACTTATAAAGGAGGAGTTTTCTGGCATTCGTGCTGGAGAAGTGATTGTATTGGTTAAAATTCATATGGCTACCATTGGTGGGCCATAGTCATAGGCCAATATTCCCTCTCTGATGCGAAAGAAGGGGCGTTGGTCGCTTATCTCCTGTGGATACCATTGGCGGTCCATCGTCATTGACTAGAAAGGCCTCTTCCACACTTATGCTGGAGAAGGGTTATCGGTTGAAATGCCTGCTACCGCTATTGGTTGGTCGTCATCAGTGGCTAGATTCGAAACGGACAGAGCAAGAGAGGGGGAATGTTTACCCAAAATATTATTGTCCGCCGAGGTGACTTGCAGCACGTTGTTTAAGCCGCTCACACACCGCGGCCGCGTATTTATACTTCCCTGATGGCGGGGAGCCACGATGACGGAAGCCTATAGCCGTCCTCTCTATTGAAATTAGATGCATTCTTAGAAATTTCAACCGTTTCTCGGACCTTTCTTCTGTAAATGTTTGTTTCTTTAGCCAGTACACGTACGTTATTAAAATCGATTTCAGTGCCACAGTTCTCGTGATGTTCCGCTACTGCCGATTTTGCACTTTGTTTTAGCCGCGTGTGCCGTTCTTGTTCCTTAATGCTTTCTGTAACAGTTCTTCCCGTTTCGCCTATATACACTTTTCCGCAGCCACATGACACCTGATAGACGCCCGCATTGTGGAGGTATCCAGGTGCATTCGTTTTCCGTCGGAAAAAGCCTTTTATTTTGTTTTTACTAAAGAAAGATGTCTGAAACTATTTTTCTTTAAAATTCTGCTTATGCGGTCAGTGACCTCAAAAACGAACGGTAACCTGACGCCTCTTCTTCTTCATCAGAGGGGGAATATTGGCCATTGACTATGGCCTACCAGTGGTAGTCATACGAATTTTAACCAATACAATCACTTCTCCAGCACGAATGCCAGAAAACTGCCCCTTCATAAGTGGACGCGACACTCGTCTCTGGCAGTTTTCCAGCAGTAGAGGACACCAAAATACCCTGAGGAAAATCCCAGCAGAGGGGTCGAAACGTCGAACATTTTAGAAGAAACATGACCGGCCTAATAACCCAGAAGATTTTAACTCCATGTTGTAATGTGGTCTTGCCCCACTCAGCCTTCGCCTCATCACATGGCTGAGGTGGCGGCGAGAGGAGACTTACGTGCACTGCTTCCCTCAGTGTTGTGTAAGCCCGGTGTTCCTTCGCCCTACTCGCGACACCGCAACAGAATGTGAAGACGGCTGTGCATCGGGTACGATTCGCTGCCCTCAGACAGTAGTTGGCTGGCGGCTGGTATCGTAGCACTGAGCCCAGCCAGGAAACTATCGTCAGAGTCGGCCGGTGCAGATGTAGATCGACAGGTCTGAGACACCAAGTCCCATAAAGGGCATAGTGCAGACGTCAGGCGCAGCCTGGTGTCGAACCCATGGCTGCAGCTGGCGCAGCCCAGTCGTCTAGGTTTCTGGCATCACTCTGGTCTCGTGGTGGTACTTCTGGCTTTTAGCGTCGAGAAGCGATCCCTGTCTTAAAATCAGACTTATTTCTATGCTTCAAATGTCCAATTGTTTCACCCCCGCACCAAGTCACGTTGCCAAAACGAGAGACTTGTCCTGATGTGATGACACTGCCCCACCTTCTGCATGGTTATGGCTGTGCAGTGCTATTTACCACTGTGCAACCCACCAGTGTGTCTCTTCCTGTTACATACATCTCGCCAAACTTGCAGCTACAGACAAGCGGCTGTTAAGGGGCTCCGGAACGCCCTATACTTGCAATGTTAAAATAACGCTTATAAATTACATCTTTCCTCACAAAGTATTTGAGGTAGGAAGTTGAACTTTTTACAGATTATTTATTGGAATATGGGCTACAACTTAACACAGGGATTTTACAAAATTTTAGTTCAGTTATTAAAGACGATTTTTTTTCAATTGTAATGAAAATTCACAACATTTTTTTGCAATTTTTTATTTATATATTCAAAAATAGACAGTTTTTTGGAAAAAGGCTGTGTTAAATTATGCAGAAGGTACTGTGTAACATTTACTGAAAGTTTGAAACAAATATGTTTGGAAGATCCTTAGAAAACATGTAATTAGTGTGAGAAAATAAAAGTTTTGGGAATCGAGCGACAAAGATTGGATTAACTTTTTACTGCATTCCAGGTCCATAGGATGGATTATCTTCATCCTCTGCAAACTCCTCCTCCAGCTTCCTCTTGTTCCTCCTCCTGTTTACTCTTGCTTGTATTTCTAGACTCTTTACAGCCCTGTCTGCAGCCCGAAGGCGTTGCTTGTCTAAAGCAAGCATCGCTCGTTGTTGTGTTCGTAGATTTTGCTACCATTTTCTTCAGTTGCAGTTACTGCAACACTGTTCCAAAAGGTGGTCACGTATGAACTCTTATCACATTTCAGTTGTATTTCACTAGCAAGTCCTACGTGCTTTATTATGGAGAGTTCCAGACCAACTTCACTACAATGAATACATCTTACACAGTTTGAAAAAATTCCTTTGAGAACCGACATATCAAATATTTCATTCACATCCGATTCGCCCATAAAACATTCATAGTTTTCACTCATTGAACCAAGCTTCTTCTGTGAAGTATTTTCTTTCCCACTTTGACTGCTATGGGCAGGTGTACTTGAGAGGTTAGGTTCACTCACTTTATTGTTTACAGTAATAACACATACCTTTGGCTTTCCAACATTTCTCCTTTTCTTAAAAGCCTTCAGAGGATTTCTAATAACTTTACTTTTACTCATTATTATACTTCAACAAAACAGAGACTCAAGAAACAGAATTAATTACGAATATTTTCGAGATAACGACAGAGTAAATAAACATGAAACAATCGACAATCACACCAGCGATATATATTGAACCATCACAGGTTAGCCACAACACATACTTTATCTCACATCACTAAAATGTACCTGATGAACACGGACGTTAATAATAACACCATTTGACAGCAGTTTAACAGCGCCACAGTGGGTCACGCCCATGTAGAACACATTTCAAAAAAAAATTAAAAATAGTTGTAGTCTTCGGAATTGAATAAATTATATATCTATTAAAAGGTAATAGTCTGCAGATTCAGAAAACGCAAAAAAGTAAAAATTGAACTTTTCATGATTTTGAGCCTTTCCGGAGCCCCTTAATGCAATGCTGCTATGGTGCTTCCATGGTACTTTTCCTTACCTCAGTTAAAGACTAATAATTTTCCGACCAAAGACTGGGTCGCCGCACAAAACTCCAATGGTGGCACTACACCTGATGGCAGCCCCAAACCCTATCATCGAATTTTCATAGGGTATAGCGTGATTCATCACTCTAAATCACTCCTTTCCAGTCATCCTTCAGTGGCTCACACATTACACCACCTCAAGCATTGCTTAGTATTGAGCACTGAAATGTGTGGCTTGTGAGGAGCTACTTGCTTGTCGCACCCCAGTATTTTTAACTCCGTATGCACAATCATTGGGCTAGCTGGACTGCTGGTAGGACTTTATTTATTTGTGTTATACTAATAATATAAAACTCTCCACCTGCTTTTATACTACCCCGTCTAATATGTGCCCTGACGTCATCGGTGGCGTAGTTGTCTGTTTACCCGAATGCTATTTTCCATGAAAACAGCATTCGACCGTCCAGGTGATATGTTGAAAACTCCACTCTGGACGTTCCCTTCTGTGAAGAGGTGTCAGAGGTACTCATACAGCAGGTTTCCGACAGTAAAGATACTCTGCCGAAGCCCTCTGTACACCTTTTGCCTCGATCCAACACGTCCAGTGAATGCAGCGAGGACAGACGCCAGTTGCCGTGCAGTATTGAGGCTGTACCGTCGTTCCCTTACAGCCATATAACGGTCCTCTCTCTCTGATGTCACTCGTGGTCGGCCGTGCCCTGGTCTTCGGGATTTATTTATGGTCTTTATAAACTGTCGCCACACCCGAGAAACAATAGAATGTTTCACATTAAGCCATCGGGCCATATCAGTTCGCGACTGCCCTTCTTCCATTCTTTCTATGACCCTCCACCGCAGAGGATCTGGCAGGGGTCTTCTCTGTGCCATACTGCACCATCTGTGACTGTGTACACAGCGATCGTGGATGTGGGACTACCCGGGAAACACTACTCTGATAGGTGCCCAGACGTCATCGATGGCGTACTTGTCCGTTTACCCGAATGCCATCTTCCGTACAGAACACGATCGCACTGACATCTGATGACAGTTTGTATGATTATGTCGTGAATTAGACCAAGGAAGGGAAAATAGCAATTTGTTGCTTTAATTTTGGACACATTGCCGCTAGACGACGATTGTCTTCCGTTTGTTTGGCTACCGCCACATGCTACAAAATAGGTTGGCTACTTTGCAGCAGGAATCATTTTGTGTTCTCGAATTTACGAAGTGATTAAAATGCAAAGACAAGTGAGACTGAGGTACCACACTGATCCTCCGAATGGATGGAACACTCGCAGATGGTATCGACAGTCTGCAGACGCGGCATGTGTGGAAGTTACAGTTGCCTACAACAACAGTTTCACGTGTATTCAGAAGTCGGTTGGTTATGAAACCCTACAAGTTACAGCTGTTACTACTCTACGTCATGACGACAAACGCAAACGTGTGGCATCTTCTGACGAGCTTCAAATGCTGTAGACAATAACACTTCCGCACAACGCATGGAGTTCAGCGATGTAGTTTCCCACCTTAGTGGGAAAGCAAACCAACAAAATGTTTGAATTTGGGGCCTACAAAATTCACATGCACATACTCAACATGTAAAACCAGTCAGTGTACGGTATGCGATAGCCCACTTACCCACTTACCTGTTAACGATCGATTATTCTTTAATGGAAACACAATTAACGGCTTTTTGTTTTTTTTTTGGTCATCAGTCTACTGACTGGTTTGATTCCTTTCCTGTGCTAACCTCTTCATCTCAGAGTAGCACTTGCAACCTACGTCCTCAATTATTTGCTTGACGTATTCCAATCTCTGTCGTCCTCTACAGTTTTTGCCCTCTACAGCTCCCTCTAGTACCATGGAAGTCATTCCCTCATGTCTTAGCAGGTGTCCTATCATCCTGTCCCTTCTCCTTATCAGTGTTTTCCACATAATTAACGGTAAGGAGTAGATAAACTGGTTGATTCCAAGGTTGAACGAGGATAACTTCATTCCTCAACAAGACAGGGCGACCCATTCAGTGCAATCGCCAAGTGTGTGAATATCTGAATGAGGCCTTACCGAGCCGTTGGCTTGGTCCTCAAACAGCCTGCGACTTAGCCCTTTACAGCTGGCGCTCACGGTCACTGTAACTTCATCGTCTTTGGTTTCATTAAGAACAACGTTTACTCACCAAAACTATCGCAGAACCTATAAGAGTTGGAGAACCGGATCCCTGTACTCTCACAGCAACAGTGACGATGGACTTGCTTATCCAAGCCTGGGACGAACTCTCGAGTAGATGTAATATTGTTCGTGTCGCTGGTGGCAGACATACTGAAAATCTGCACTATAAACTTGAGAGATTCGTAAGTGTATGTCCAAAGCTTACACTTTAATAAATATATGCGTTCGAAATACACATATTCGTTTTGAAACACCCTGTATTTACATAGTACTCGTCCTGGCTCCACTCCTCTGCTCGTCGCATGACGTTAGTCACCCACTGTCACGGTCACTGGTGGCGCCACAGCGGCAGATTACACTGAGGTGACTTAAGTCAAGGAATGGCGATATGAAAGTATATAGAGAGCGGTATCAAGGAAAATTATTGAGAAACTCTGGAATTTGAAACAACAAAGAGGATCGCTTAAGGAAATAAGAGAGGATATGGAAGAACTGGAAATAACTCTGGATGATTTGCAGAACAAAACGCCAAATTTAAAGAAGTTGAGGGACACAGAAATAAGATTTAAACCAAAAATTGACAAACGACATACAATGAAAAGGGTATTTACAGATAAGGAACGACGAAAAGCATCGGAACGAATGACGAGATACTGGGCCACTCGGAAGGGGAAAATACCAAAGAAGAGGACCAGAAATGATTGACTGAAGTGGTCCAATGATGCCGTAAAAGCAGAAGAAGAAGAAGAAGAAGAGAGCGGTAGTATTGCGTACACAAGAGAGGTGGGGGGGGGGGGGGGGTGTTTTGGGGGAAGAGACCAAACAGCGAGGTCATCGGCCTCATCGGATTAGGGAAGGATGGGTAAGGAAGTCTGCCGTGCCCTGTCAAAGGAGCCATCCCGGAATTTGCCTGGAGCGATTTAGGGAAATCACGGAAAACCTAAATTAGGATGGCCGGACGCGAGATTGAACCGTCGTCCTCCCGAAGGCGAGTTCAGTGTGCTAACCACTGCGCCACCTCGGTCGGTCGTACACAAGGTATAAATGGGCAGTGCATTGGTGGAGCTGCCATTTGTACTCAAGTGATTCTTATTAAAAGGTTTCCTACGTGATTCTGGCCGCAAGATGGGAATTAACAGACTTTGAACGCGAAATAGTACTGCGAGCGGGACGCAAGGGACATTCCCAGAAATCGTTAGGGAAATCAATATTCCCCGATTCACAGTATTAAGAGTGTGCCAAGATTACCAAATTTCAGGCACTGCCTCTCACCACGGACAACACAGTGGTTGATGGCCTTCAGATAACGGCCGAGAGCAGCGGCGTTTGCGTAGGGTTGTCAGTGCTAACAGATAAGCAGCATTGCATGAGATAAGTGCAGGTATCAATATGGGACGTACCATGAATGTATCCGTTAGGACAATGCGGGAAAATCTGGCGTTAATGGGCTATGGCAGCAGACGACCGAAGCGAGGTCTTTTGCTAACAGCACATCATCGCCTCTCCTGGGCTTATGACCATATCGGTTGGACCCTAGAGGACTGGAAAAACCTTAGCCTGTTGGTGAGAGCTGATGGTACGGTTAGACTGTGACAGAGACCACACGAAGCCATAAACCCTCGTTTTCAACAAGCCACTGTGCAAGCTTTTGGTGGCTCCATAGTGGTGTGGGCTGTGTTTACATGGAGTGGACTGGACTACATGGTCGAACTGAACCGATCAATGAACGGAAATGGTTATGTTCATCTACTTAGGGACCATCTGCAACCATTCATGGACTTTGTGATCCCAAACAACGATGGAGTTCTTATGGATGGCAATGCTTCATGTCACCAGGCCACAATTGTTCGTGACTGGTTCGAAGAACATTCTGGACATTTCATGCCAATGGTTAGGCCATCGATACTGCCAAACATGGCCGGTCGATGTGGCCGAGAGGTTCTAGGCGCTTCAGTCCGGTGCCGCGCAACTGCTACGGTCGCAGGTTCGAATCCTGCCTCGGGAATGGATGTGTGTGATGTCCTTAGGTTAGTCAGGCTTAAGTAGTTCTAACTTCTAGAGGACTGATGACCTCAGATGCTGAGTTCCATAGTACTCAGAGCCCTTTGAACCATTATTTTGCCAGACAAGAACCGCATTGAACATTTATGGGACGTAATCGAGAGGTCAGTTCGTGCACAAAATCCAGTACCGGCAACCCTTTCGCAAGTATGGGACAGGTATAGTGGCAGCATGGCCCAATTTTTCTGCAGGGGACTTTCAACGACTTGTTGAGTCCATGCCACGTCGAATGGCTGCACTACGCGGGGAAAAAGAGGTCCGACATGATTCAGGAGGTATCCCGTGGCTTTTGTGACCTCGATGTATAGTTATGTTGAGATTTCATACACGTGTACTATTTCAAGTCTCCTGTGCTGATATGTACCAGTGAGTAAAAAAAGAAAAAAAATATGTTCAGGAGGTGCCGGAACGCGGTAATCTGGCGCGGGGATTCCAATGTGTACGAGAACTGCAGACAATGTGCCTGCAAACAAATAAAAGTGTCCGCAGCTCGTGGTCTCGCGATCGCTTTCGCACTTCCGAACACGGGGTCCCGGGTTCTATTCCCGGCGGCGTCAGGGATTTTCACCTGCCTCGAGATGACTGGGTGTTTGTGTTGTCCCCATCATTTCCTCATCATTCCTGAAAGTGTCGAGATTGGTCTGAGCAAAGGTTGGGAAATTGTACGGGCGCTGATAACCGCGCAGTTGATCGCCCCAAAAAACAAAAATCATCATCATCACAAACAAAAATACTAAGAAACTTTATTTTTTCGATGTAATGATTAAACTTTTGTGACTAACTCTCGTACTTCACAACCACAAATGCGTAGCTCCGGCAGAGGCCGCGGAGATAGTACTCCGTGAGATCTAGCTTGATGTGCTCCCTGTCGGCGAGTGGCACAGCTGCCGACGTTCAGATGTAACCAAAAACCTCCGGCTGCAGCCGTACTGGCGCTCCCCCTCGGCCGCGGGCGCTGCCATATACCTCGGGGATAGATTAAGTAACTGTTTCTAAGGAAGCACTCTATTATGGGCCGCGCCCCGGCGAGCACCAATCACGGCGCCCCCTCCCAGCCAGAAGCCACGAGCGCGCCACCCTCTGCCATCAGGGCCCTCCCCTCTCCCCTCGCGCACACAAACCGCGGCTGTAAAAAGAGGAGGCCTGCCCATAACCACATCTTTATTTAGACCGAGTTTATCCAGATGCCTGTCGCTTAATGGACTAGCACATACCCCAGCATCACAGGTTTCACGCTTGCAACTTTTCTCATTAGTTGCTTCAACATTCATTGAGGTGTGCCCTGTCTGTGCAACTAAATGGAAGACAGTTTGTTTTCTGCCATATTCGTTTCGCGTCTTTTACTTATGATGCATCTTCAGTGGCCTTGCTTGTTTTTACAATATAATAAATGCATTATGTAGCAGTTACATGTATGTTACTATGTTACGTATTCTCATGTTTTCCTCTTGTTTTTCATGTTAGAAACAATTGTGCAGCACAAGTTTTGTGTCATTAATTATCGTTTGGCGTTACTTGTTCAAAGAACCCTTTCAATGAGGAAGAAAGTAATTAATGACCAAATCAATGTCGGCAACAACTCACTGATCATGTTAGCCACCAAAACAATAAAAAACAGACAAATGAACGATAGTCAGAATAAATAATTAGTGAATGACCCCCCTTCTCTCTCTTTCCGTCTTTCTCGCGCGCGCGCTCTCTCTCTCTCTTTTTCTATCCCTCACACACACACACACACACACACACACACACGCACACACACACACACACACACAAATAAAGAAATCCTCTCACATACAGGATAACAAATTCACACATAACAAAACACACACACGTATACACAAAAAATCCGCTCACACAAAAAATAACACATTGACACATAAAAAAATACACACACACACAAAACAAATGAAGAAATACGAAACCACACACGAAACACAAACAGAAGACGAAAGATCAACACACAACAACAGTTGGCAACACTACACACTGTAAAAACATACACACGTTCAACACACAATGAAATGTGCAAGTGAAGTGTTGTAAAAATGTGGGTGAAAAAATGCTATCAATGAGCCAAGGACCAGGACCACTCACATGCACTAACAAAACTGGTAAATGTAACTAACATCACACCATAATTGAACCTCACGAAACTTGCGTTGCAAAGTTGCTTCTACCCTGAAAAACAAAACAAAAACATGAGGAAACGTAACACAGTAACATACTTGTAAATACTTCAGAATGCATTTATTATATGTATAAAAACAAACATATATTACAGGCCACTGAAGATGCTTCATAAATAGAAGGAAGCGAAACGCGTATAGCAAAGAACTAACCGCCTTTCATTTAGTTGCAAAGACGGAACATACCTCCATCAATTTTCTCATTCCTTGATAACCCCTACGCACGCGGGGAAAGTCGGGAAGAAATGGACAGTCAACGATACTGTGCGAAGAAACGGTTCCACTACCCAGGGGATCGTGCCTATTCGTCGCCACCGATTTCGTCCAGATTTGTGGTGTGTGCAAGTCTTGGCCAGATATGATAGTGACAGAAGCGGGAGCTCCAGACGGACAAACGTTTAGAAAAAATAGTGGATTTGGCGAACGTCGGGCTTACAGACAGCGAGTGGCGCAGTGCACAGAGTACAAAACAGTAATCCGAGGGTCGGGCGACCGAGTGCCCACACAGAATACTTGTTATGTTGTTATTTTCAGTTTTTACGTTGTATTGTGTTGTACTGTATGGAACTGGGGACCTAGAAACGACGGAGGGGCTTCGTTCCCGCCGTAGCCCTCAGTGGTAGACAACCCCACAACAGGATACAGCAGTCCACTCACCCCACCGCCGCCCCACGCTAAACCCAGGGTTATTGTGCTGAAATGTTTGCCTGGTAGAGTAATTGTGGTGTACACGTACGTGGAGGAAGTCGGTGAATATTTACTATTTGCACGATATACGAGAGAGAACTGTCAGAGTAAGTGCTTTGATAAGTGCCGAAGTGATAAGGAATACCACTCAATCCATGATAAGAAGATTGCAGCACGGCATTGATACCAATGGTCAATCACTTCGAACAACATCTGTAAATGGACATTCATGCCACCTTTGTGAACTTTATTGACCTTCAAAGACCTTACTATTACACATCATTGGATTCGTCTCGATAGCAGCTATCAGAAAATAAGTAACAATCTATAGCATACCATTAAAAAAAGAAGAAAAAAGATGACGTTCATGTCTCTGAAGCGACCCCAAATAACAACAAAAAACCAACTTCATATTGTGAACTCTGCTTTGGAAGAGAGCATCTGTGTGGAAAACACTGTTTTCATGCGAGATAGGGCAGACCCTCATGCCGCTCGCTAAGTGAAAGATATACTTAAAACAATCTTCCATGAATGTTTTACCTCCAGACGTTGTCCAGGTTCGTAGTCTGCAAAATCACCTGTTCTGAATCCATGTGACTTTTGGCTCTGGGGATGTCAAAAGAACCTGAAACTTCCTGGCAGATCAAAACTGTGTGCCGGACTGAGACTCGAACTCGGGACCTTTGCCTTTCGCGGGCAAGTGCCCTACCAACTGACCTACCCAAGCACGACTCAGGCCCCGTCCTCGCAGCTTTACTCCTTGCAGTACCTCGTCTCCTACCTTCCAAACTTAACAGAAGCTCTCCTGCGAAAGGCAAAGGTCCCGAGTTCGAGTCTCGGTCCGGCACACAGTTTTAATCTGCCAGGAAGTTTCATATCAGCGCACACTCCGCTGCAAAGTGAAAGTCTCATTCTGTCAAAAGAAAGAGTTTACCAGAGTCACGTTCGGTCCCTATCTGATCCGAATGCCATGTAAAGGAACACGCTGCTCAGACTCCATCAGAGCTGCTGCGAGCAATTGTTAATCACGACGTATTACGGATGAAGCATCTCGTCGACGTCTCTGGTGCTCATATTAAATAAACTGTGTAAACAACTAGCCGAGCTGTTCTAGGCGCTACAGTCTGGAACCGCGCGACCGCTACGGTCGCAGGTTCGAATCCTGTCTCGGGCATGGATGTGTGTGATGTCCTTAGGTTAGTTAGGTTTAAGTAGTTCTAAGTTCTAGCGGACTGATGACCTTAGAAGTTAAGTCCCATAGTGCTCAGAGCCATTTGAACCATTAATTTGTGTAAGCAACAGTTAATAATCTACATTATGCATTTCTCACTTGTTTGAGCTTTTTTACTCATGTGCCGTTCCTAGTCCATTACATATGGAAACATTTTTATACATCTTTCTCTCACTCACAATGCCAGTTTTGCGCCTGCTGGCCAGAACTGGAACTAATTCTCTTCCACAGTAAACTGGTTCCGCTTTTTCACTTTAGAATATCTACCAAGTTTCTCTACCATGCGATAACTACTGCCCACAGTGGACCTCTGTGAGTAGCTGCACTTTAATTGTAACCATCCGGAACAATTCTTTTAAGAAAATTTTTCCTTTGCATTTCCTGTTTACACCTATTATGAAAATATTAAGAAATACAACATATTGAGCATTATTTCGGCTTATTGGTGGGGTAATTAACTTAAAGATTAAAAATAAAAAATATCCACAGCGACTCGTCCCTCGGTTACCGTTCTGCACTCTCCGCTGCGCTGCTCACTGCCTGTTACCTCATGCTTACGTAAAGAGAGATAGTTATTGAAATATATATAAAAAATGGAAAATAAGTTACAAACTACGGCGTGCGCTGACTTTATTCAACATGTAAACGTCACTAAGGAACATTGATGCTGTCGATGACCTGAATGGCTGTTTTCAGCTCAGAAATGATTTTGGGGCTATTGCTGTTCACCTTGTCTTTAATATAGCCCCACAAAAAGGAGTCGCATGTGTTCAGATCCGGAGAATATGACGGCCAATCGACGCCCATACCCCAGTGGCCTCTGTACACCAGAGCCAGAATGCGGTCCCCAAAGCGCTCCTCCAGGACATCAAACACTCTCCTGCTTCGATGGGGTTGCGCTCCGTCTTTCATGAACCATATCTTAACGAAATTAGGTTCACTTTGGATAATGGGGATGAAATCATCTTCTAGAACCTTCACGTACCGTTCGATAGTCGCCGTGCCATCAAGGAATATAGCACCGATTATACAGTGACTGGACATTGCACACCCGTCGAGAGTGAAGAGACTTCTCGATCGTGAAATGCCGATTCTCAGCCCCTAAATGCGCCAGTTTTGCTTATTGCGAATCCATCCAAATGAAACTGAGCTTCGTCGCTAAGCCAAACAACAATGGCCGGCCGCTGTGGCCAACCTGTTGAAGGCGCTTCAGTCTGGAACCGCGCGACCGCTACAGTCGCAGGTTCGAAACCTGCCTCGGGGATGGATGTGTGTGATGTCCTTAGGTTAGTTAGGTTTAAGTAGTTCAGAGTTCTAGGGGACTAATGACCTCAGAAGTTAAGTCCCATAGTGCTCAGAGCCATTTGAACCATTTTGAAGTGACTTCCGACTTATCGGGACCGGAAGCGGCCTCAAGGGTGTGCAGACCTTTAGAGGTGACCTCCAGCCAGTCGGGACCGGAAGAGGCCTCCAGTGTACTAGGACCAGCAGAAGGGGTGACGACGTGCAGCTCGTAGATTCCTGTAGTGCATCTGATCAGCATGTCGGAGCAGGAGAAGGAACTGCTGTTGTCAGTACCACCCATGGATGAAGACACCCAGCATGTCCACGACTCCCAGATGTGCGCCACGTGTCTCGTGCAGCCTGATGCGGATCAGTACTGGACTCCAACATACAGTATGCGCCATGCATTGAATGGTGGAATATTCATCTACATCTACATCATCCTCCGCAAGCCACCTAATGGTATGTGGCGGAGAGTAATCTTCGTACAATTAACTGACGCCTCCAACCATGTTCTATTCGCGAATAGTGCTTGGGAAGAATGATTGTCGGTAAGCCTCTGTATATGCCCGCCCGGTTAGCCGTGTGGTCTAACGCACAAGTTTGAGCAGTGGGAAGGAGCACCTGGCCCCCGGCACGAATACGCCCGGCGGACTTGTGTCGAGGTCCGGTGAGCTGGCCAGTCTGTGGATGGTTTTCAGGCGGTTTTCCATCTGCCTCGGCGAATGCGGGCTGGTTCCCCTTATTCCACCTCAGTTACACTATATCGGCGATTGCTGCCCAAACAAGTTCTCCACGTACGAATACACCACCATTACTCTACCACGCAAACGTAGGGGTTACACTCGTCTCGTGTGAGACGTTCCCTGGGGTGGTCCACCGTGGGCCGAACCGCACAATAACGCTGAATGAGTGGTTCGGTGTTGGGCAGTGGAGCGGTTAAGTAGACTGCGGTAGTCGTCGTGGGGTTGTGGACCACTGAGGCTGCGGCGGGGACGGAGCCTCTCCTTGGTTTCTAGGCCCACGGTTAACATACAATACATACAATACAAAGCCTCTGTATTGGCTCAAATTTCTCGAATTTCTCCTCGTGGTCATTACGCGAGGCATACGTAGGGGTAAGTGATATGTGGTCCGACTCGTCCTGTAAGGCCCTCTCTCAAAAATTTCAATAGTAAATCTCTCCGTGATGCACACACCCTCTCTTGTTACGTCTGCCAATGGAGTTTGTTGAGCATCTCCGTAACGCTCTCGCGCCGGATAATCGATCCTGTGAGGAAACGCGCCGCTCTCCGTTGGATCTTCTCTACCTCTTCTGTCAGTCCTACCTAGTAGGGATCCTGAATGGATGAACAATACTCCAGAATTGACCGAAAAAGCGTCTTATAAGCCACTTCCATCGTGGATGAGTTACATTTCTTTAAGATTCTTCCTATGAATCTGAGTATGCCATCTGCTTTTCTCACTATTTTTTTTATGTGGTCATTCCACTTGAGATCGTTCTCGATAGTAACTGTTAGATAATTTACGGTAGATATTGTTTCCAGCTGTTTGTCACCGGTAATGTAGCTTTACAATAGTATACCTCTTTTCCTATGTAAGCGCAATATGTTACATTTAGTTACGTTCATGATCAACTACTAGAGCCTGCACTATTTATCAATTCTCTGGAGGTCATTCTGCAAATCATTAGCGTCTTCTGGCGTTGCTACTTTGTTATCGACAAAAGCATCATCTGCGTAGAACCTTAAAGAGCATCCGACACTTTCTACTGGAGCCTTTATAAACAGGGTGGTCCATCTGAAGTTTCGGATGAGATAATCTCGAAAACTATACATCGGGTAAAAATAGTGGGTAAGACAAGTTCGTAAGCTCAAAGGGGGACATCAAATGATACTACACGTGACCCCCAGCCCCAGCGCCCTTGGGTGTGGCGGGGGGCAACTTTTAAATCTTAAATGGAAACCCCCATTTTTTATTGCAGATTCGGATTCTCCATAAAAGAAGCAATCAAGTTTGTCTGAAAATTTTTTTTATACCATTAACGGATGGCGCTGAAATTGAGAAAAATTAAAATTAGGGAAGAACTCCGATTTATTTAGAATGATCCAAGAAGGACGCATCAAATCGATACAAAATATGCACCAATTCTTTCATTACGCCAAATTAAGCTCTTTTTTTTACAAAATGTATCCTACCCGCCACAGTTTTTGATGCAGGGAAGCGGAATGGTATTAAAATGTGAAAGGTCTCTGTTGGATTCCTTTCATGTTTGATTTCTTAAATCTGTTGTTATTTACGGCATAAATTCCTCTTCTAAATTTACTGTGGCGTTTCTATCTGGGAGGAGACTGAGTAGTGGAACATGTTACTTTTACACATAAACAAGAACGATCTGTCACACTACTACACTTTAAAACACAGTTTATATGTAATTCATGTCACACAGTCTCATACGGAAACTACATCAGCTTTCTTTTATATACTGTATATGATAAGATACTGTCATCCCCCTTCCCTTCTGTGTGAGAGGATGAATGAGCAAATGTATTTCTAGTTGCATGCTTGAGGGTAGCAGACAAGCCTGTCTGCTAGAGAACAGTAGGACCAACGTCGGAACAGGTAGCTACGCTTTCTAAAAGCAGAGAGGTTTCTATCCTTAGTATGGTCCTGTCCGTCTCTTGTCATGTTGGTATAGGAAGCTGCCCCTCTGGCCACTTCCGTTTGTATTTGTGAGGCACCCTCAGAAAGGGACCAGGTCAGTCGGTCCGTGGCGAGCGTCTGAAGTGGTAAGATCTCCGGCTAAGCGCGTGTCTGCTAAGTCCGTAGGACAATGGATTTCTTAAGTTCAGCCTAACTGAAAATTTAATCACCTTTATTTCAGGTTTAGCTCTAAAATATCTAATGTTATCTTAAATTGCAACGCGGTGTGATTCGAGAGAAGTTCAGAATATATTCCGGTAGTTGCTTTGTCACTACTTTGTGAGTAAAGTGGAACCAAGTGTTGATCAGTAACTCTAACTAAGATCATCAATCTTAAATGCGAATGTGTGTGAGATTATAAGGTCTCGTCTTGACAATATTTTTCAATATAGCAATTTTTCTTTATGTTCAACCCACGTGGGGTGTACTTTGTGAAACCAGTACCACGTGCTTATACAATTGTTTGACCCATCAGGTTAATAGTAAGACGATAGTAACCAGTTCGAGGTTTTTCTTTTGTAAATTGCTTTTCGATCTAATTTATTTTAATTATCAAAATTATTGTGGAGTTATACTCTTTGTGTAAACCAAGTTGACCACGTGAAGCATGTGGTGTAATCATCAAAATAGCCCTCAGCTATTCTTTTCGCGAAGATTTCACAAAGAGTTAATATGAATTTAGTATACCAGTGTGTGGTAATTACATGACAGACAGGATTGTGCTACGAACGTAACTTCTTTGGATGAAAATTGAATCGGTTGGTAGTGGTTAATTTTCTCTTGCATATGTTTCAACGTTCTTTGTGTGTTGTTTTATGAATGCAGTCTCTCAATCTTGGCTCCATATTTGATGTGTTCCGTAAGATTACAATCTCACATTTTCACAATCCTAAATAAGGCACCAGTTTATTTATGAATCAAATTTAATAGGCTGAAATTTCAGTGATCAATGTTAAAATAAATTTCCAAATATAAACTGATTTATTTCTTTTTATTTAAATTCTCTTTATATATATATATATATATATATATATATATATATATATATATATATATATATATATATATATATATCACCGGTTATCGTATGCCTATTAAAAGATTATAATTCATGTTAGTCTGGTTGGGAATTTAGTAAGCTAAACTGGATACCTGCTGAAACAGTTGCTCAGTAATGCAAGATTAACTTCCCCAGACAGCTCACAGCTTTTAACCCGCTTTTATTGTCAATCAGCACCACTTTCATAGCAAATTAAAGCAACAACGTTACACATGGCGACCCTGTTCTGTGATTCCGCTAGACTCTGGAATCTCTGAAACGTTAGATTGCGAGCGTTGTATAATCTTAATTTTTTCCCTGCAGCGCTCAAACAACTTCTGCGTTGTTTCTGAGCAGACTTTCAAATGATTCAGGCGTTGTTGAGCGGCGTTGTGTTGTTTGTTTTGTTGTTTTGTTTTCTATATTGTGTTTTTTATATGTGTGTGTGGTTTTTTTTCGCTTGTAAATTGCAATGCTTCGATCAAAGTTAAAAATTTGTTTTGCGTGTGAAAAAGTGCGTACTAGGTTGGGTACATGTCGTGTAACTGTCGTAATTTTTGGGGGATACATTTATTGTGATTAGTGTGTTGCGTACCGGGTGTAAATTGAACTAATGCAGACACGTAACCAAGCTAAAAGTAAGCTGTCCGACAACTTAAGCAACATGGACCAAGGGGATAATTTGATTTCGAATATTAACGCGTCGGACGGTTCCGAAAATGCAATGGGAAATACTTCAGACGAAATGCAAAACAGGACGAACGGGCTCACAGCAGAGCCAGAAATTAATTTGCCTCCTACTAACCAAATTGATTTGGCAGAACTCATGAAAGCCTTATTGCAATAAAATAAAGAAAACGCAGAGAAATCAGAAAAATCGTTCCGAGAACAAAAAGAATCAACCGAAAAATCAATCCGAGAGCTAGGCGAACAAATGACGCAGAAATCTGAAAAATCGATCCGCGAGCTAGGCGAACAAATAGACGAAAAACTAATCCAGCAGACAAATAAAGTCGACAAGTCGATGCAGAGAGTGTCCGATGATATCTCACAAAGAATAAACAATCTGGCAAGTGAAATAAAAAGTGATATTATGAAAGAATTAGGCCGTACATTTGAACAAATCGATGATCGTCTGCAAGCCTTAGAACAGGGCAAGTGGAGTCACGATGCGGAATCGAAAGAGAGCGAAGAACAGCTACTTAGGAATTTCCAAGCGCTGAGAGAAGAATGCCAAAGAGAACACCAGCAGGTACTCTCGAGGGTCCAGGAGGCGGAAACGCATTGTCCAGCGTCCATTAGCAACACAGTAGCGGACAACAGTCAAGCGATTCACGCTCTCGAACAGCAAGTAGAACAATTGAAGCAGACTGGGGCGGAGGACAACAGACAAATACATGATAAGATTGCGGCATTAGCGGACATCGTAGGCACGATGAAGATGACGGAAAGCGAGAACAATACTACACCGGTAGCGGTCGCAGAGACCGAAGAAGTGCGTTCGCTTCTTAGATTTCAGAAGGGACAGTTCGAAGTGAACAGGCGGCACAAAGCTGTAACAGGCGAATTACAAGAACGCGTGGCGCATCTGGAAAACCGCATGGCGTGTGATTACGAACTCGCCAATAGCACTAAAAATAGCCGTACGGACAGTGCAGAGAGGGACTCCGGCCACGAGGGAGATTTTGACGACAGGGAAGAATGTATTTTGAGGGGCAGACATGAGAAAAATAGGAACATCCAAGGGCCTCGCCGGGAGGAAATGCGGGGATTTGATTTCAAACATTTCCTTACGGTGAGAAAGTTTGAGATATTTCGAAATTCGCAAAAAGAAATACATCCACGAGCATGGCTCGAGCAATTTGAGTTTTGTCTTCCCCGCGACTGGGCAAGTTCACGTAAGATAGAATATATGTGTGGCTATTTGGAAGGCGAACCGGCGATTCGCATGAGGTCAGCAGCGCGTCACTGCAACTCCACTCGGGAGTTTCGACAAGCCTTTCTGTCCGCCTATTGGTCGGAAGCGGCACAAGATAGGGTCAAACATGGCATAATTATGCTGCCAAATCTGAACCAGTCTGGTTTCGGCAGCCCAGCACGCCTATTCGACCACATGCTGCAGGCAAATCAATTTTTATACGACCCACATGGGCTTGCGGAACTAATTAGGATATGCATCACCAAATTGCCGATGCACTTGCGCCACATCATTCTTGCGGGACGATGCAAAGAGTCCAGTGTGCTAACCACTGTGACACCTCGCTCGGTCTGAGATGAGGTTCTCTTTGTTTACGTAGCAGTTTTCTTACACGGCTATTAAACCACGGTGGGTCTTTCCCACCCCTTAAGACCTTACTTGGAACATAGTTGTCTCGGGCATATAGTACAGTGTATTTGAATTTTTTACGCTTGTTCCCCACATCTTCGTCCCTCTCACCGAATATTTGAAGCTGACTCCTCAGATGTCCTGAAATTTGTATCCTGTCACTCTTGCTAAGCAAGAATATCTTCCTATCTTTCATTGTAAGACCGGGTGTCATAGATGCTATCATAGCCTTACGATCACTGATGCCTTCCTCTACGTTCTTTGATTCGATTAAGTTCAGGTCTGTTTTCTTGCCAGGAGGTTTAAGACGTTACCCTAACGAGTTGGTTCTCTATCTGCTCAAAGCAATTTTCGGACAAACCACCCAGCACAACGTCACACAAATCCCTGTCTCTGGCAACAGTTTTGATAGGATGACACTCCCAATCTGTACCTGGCAAGTTGAAGTCACCCCTGTTACAACGAGATGACGCGGAAAATTACTAACGATGTTCTGCAAGTTCTGACTGAAGCGCTGTATCAGTAGAGCTCCCTACCCAGGCGGTCTATAAAAGCAAGCGATTACCATTTTGACCAATCTTTTATACTTAACTTCACCAAGATTAATTCACAATGGAAATCCTTGAGAAACCCGCTAGATTTTATTGAACTTTTTACTGCGTAAACACGCCACCACCATTGGTGACTAACCTATCCTCACGATAAATATTCCAACGTGAAATTAGGATTTCATTGTCATTAACGTCCGGTTTCAACCAACTTCCTTTTCCTAACACTATGTGTGCATTACAACGTTTAGTAACCGATACTAATTCTTGAACCTTTCCTTGGATGCTCCTGCAGTTTACTAAAACCATATTAACTTTTTATAACTCTGATTTCCGACGACGAACATACTCTGAGGGCATTGTGACTAATTTATGAAGCAAATCGTCTTTGATCCCAAGGGATGGTTTCTCTAACCTAAAAAAGCCCCTTGTGCACGCTACATGTGCTCCTCTAACCTAGTAGCCGCTTCCTGCGTGTAGTGCACGCCTGACCTATTAAGGGAAACCCTACAATTCTGCACCCGATAGCAGAGTGTAACGTCACGAGTCAACACGAAATAACTTGATTGCAGTAAGCTACTTTGCAGAACAGCCCTTAGCATTGGAGCCGTTGGCTGTGAAGGAGACCACCAATTGGGTCTTAGCAATGAGTCGTTCGCACCTGTCGCTATGCTAGCTGTGAGAAGCGTTATCCGTGTTACTTTGAGCAGCTGTATATTCAAACCCCTAAGAATCTAAATAAACTATATTAAATATGACTCAATCTAGTTAAAAATCGATACACCACCTTTTGTTATTCACGAGAATATTGTACAAAAATTTCATCTTTCTGTCTGTCATAGTTTGGGAGTTATACATATTTACTTAAGAAAATTAAAAACCGACACTTATAAGACTAAATTCAGTTAGGATCTATAATAGTTTATATTTTGGCATCATTAGAAAACATTTCCAGAACTCTCAATGGACAGCACTATTTAATCAGGATTTTCACATTTAAAAACTTTGAGTACTTTTTATTTTTGTGAGATAATAATTCTAGAAAAATTAATAGCTATTTGTTTTGCTGTTGTGAAATGAATGAGAATGAGTGAGAGTGTGTATGTGGGGCATACGTAAAATTTCAGTACTATGTTATATACACCACTATGTAACTGTGTGGTGGGAAAGTTGTGTTTTACCCACATTGCTGATGACTTACGTCCAAGTGTACTTGCTTTTGTAAGGAGGCAGCCAGAGTAGCCGTTTGCAGAGTAATAAGTTTATAAATTTATTTCAAGTTTAGTTTTCCTTTCCTTTGGTTTTGTTAAACATTATATTAATATTTGCATTTAGAAATTAAGTAAATGCAATTGGGAATAGTGATTGGTGTAGGACACTTTTGGTGCGAGAATAATCTCGAAGGATAGTTCGGATTGGCTGGTCATTTTGATCAACCTATCAGAGTTCCCTCGCACTGCTAGGTAGTTATACAGGGAGAGAAGCAAACTGAAGGGGAGTCGCTAATCAGCTATTGAACGTGCAGGTCATGTTGAACGTTTCAGTCTTCATTACGTGTAAAATGAAGAAGTAATTGGTTTCTCGCGTCCATGACTGTGTTGCCGTGAAAGCAGTTGCGTTTACGTACAGATTGGTGAAAGTTGGAAGTTTTGGAATTGTTTTGTTGGAAAAATAATCGCGTGTGAACTTTAGGTCTTTGTGTAAATTCCGCGTGGCATGTTTCCTATTCATATAAGGGATATTAGGCGAGCAGTTTCTTTAATAGAAATCCACTAAAAAGGATCGAATGTGAAAGTCATATACAGTAGCGGAGTAATGACTGTGAGATCTCGTAATTATTCGGGTCGGACTTATATACATTTCTGGCTGCTTTGCGGGTGAAGTTGTTGAATGAATTGTGAACTGAGAGAATTATATTTTCGTTAGCCAAGGACATGCGGACTTGATGGCACTTTTTTCATTTGAGCTAATCGAAATAAAAGGACGTGAATTAGAATTTTGACATTTTACTAAAGGAATGAAGAAACCACCTTCCGCCCGAAAATTATTAATAGATATTTACGGGATAAATGGCTACACTTTGCTAAGTAAGTATCGGCGACGTTTTCATCAACGCTGCTTTTACGCCGTCTGAACAGTATATACGTATGCAGAGAACAGGGATGGTGAGCTGTTGCCGTACTGAGGAAGGTGGAACATTTGCAGTGAACAGTAGGACGACAAACAATTAAACCCGCCGAACCGCAAGAGGTCGAGAAATTCGCATCCGATACCGTCGCAGAGTCGTCTGAGTCTCTGGTTTAGACCCTCCACTCTGCTCCAAACCAGAGGACCGCGATCAAAACTGGGAACTATGTTACAAATAGAAAACTTAGCCCGCACCCCGCGTGCGATGCTAGTTGCTTCCGCCAAATAAGCCAGGTGCAGAAAGAAGCCGAGAATACCCTCAAAAGCCAAGCGGCGGTCGTCATTCGCGCGGAAGTGCCCCACTATATGCAGTCGGTTGCACCCAGTGCGCTCGATAGCCGCCGGCAGTGCCTCTTCCACGTCACGGACGAGACCTCTCGACAAACATACTGAGCGCACACGCTTTCTTTCTCGCCTTGCCTGCTATTTCTCTGAAGAGCTCCATCACTTGCCTGTCATCGGAGCTCCCAATGACAAGCGTGTCCACCCTCTGCACTTCTCCGGACTGGGCAGGAAAGTCGGCGGCTGGTCCAACAGGAGAGGCATCTTGTGCTGGCTCAGAGTTACCGTCACGGGTAGCACATCGTACCTGCTGCTAAGGCGTAGGAAGCCAGCCGCACAACTTGCTCCCTCTTTTATCTTCCACCCACTGACACGCGAACACACCATGGAGTATAAATATCTATGGAGTGAGCATTCGGATGCGCAGAACGAAAAATCTGTCCGCAACATCTCCTGCTGCTCACGTCACTTGGTACAAGGACGGCACATGTTAGTCCGTATAGCTCTTAGCGTATTTTGAGTGTTATTACTCCACTGGAACAGATAATCACTTTCAGAAGTATCCTGAAACTTTGGATATGCGTTTTATAGAAATCTTAACAATTTTATACCTGGAACTTAGACAGTTTTAAAGCTGTGAAGAGTAAGAATATTGTGCTTTTTCGCCACAGTATCACAGCTCAGTTCTACTTTACTTCCGTTTTTTCGGGTGCGGGAAAAGAAGTGGCAGCCAACAATACCTTGTTAGGTTTTCTATTGCACTTATTCATGTTGTCGAATTTCCGTTCTAATTAAGAAGCATTCTTCAGTGAAGTGTTTAGAGCACAATTTTGAATGTTTTGTAGGGACGACATTCTTTCTTTTTATTTTGTGGACCCATATTTTGATTCTGTGTTCATCTTTCGGGAAACTAGAATACAAAAATTATACAATGTTGGAAACTGTCCCATGCGCAAAACTATAGACCTATATCTCTGACGTCGATCTGTTGTAGAATTTTAGAACATGTTTTTTGCTCGAGTATCATGTCGTTTTTGGAAACCCAGAATCTACTCTGTAGGAATCAACATGGATTCCGGAAACAGCGATCGTTTGAGACCCAACTCGCTTTATTTGTTCATGAGACCCAGAAAATATTAGATACAGGCTCCCAGGTAGATGCTATTTTTCTTGACTTCCGGAAGGCGTTCGATACAGTTCCGCACTGTCGCCTGATAAACAAAGTAAGAGCCTACGGAATATCAGACCAGCTGTGTGGCTGGATTGAAGAGTTTTTAGCAAACAGAACACAGCATGCTGTTATCAATGGAGAGACGTCTACAGACGTTAAAGTAACCTCTGGCGTGCCACAGGGGAGTGTTATAGGACCATTGCTTTTCACAATATATATAAATGACCTAGTAGATAGTGTCGGAAGTTCCATGTGGCTTTTCGCGGATGATGCTGTAGTATACAGAGAAGTTGCAGCATTACAAAATTGTAGCGAAATGCAGGAAGATCTGCAGCGGATAGGCACTTGGTGCAGACATAGACAAATGTAATGTATTGCGAATACATAGAAAGAAGGATCCTTTATTGTATGATTATATGATAGCGGAACAAACACTGGTAGCAGTTACTTCTGTAAAATATCTGGGAGTATGCGTGCGGAACGATTTGAAGTGGAATGATCATATAAAATTAATTGTTGGTAAGGCGGGTACCAGGTTGAGATTCATTGGGAGAGTGCTTAGAAAATGTAGTCCATCAACAATGGAGGTGGCTTACAAAACACTCGTTCGACCTATACTTGAGTATTGCTCATCAGTGTGGGATCCGTACCAGATCGGTCTGACGGAGGAGATAGAGAAGATCCAAAGAAGAGCGGCGCGTTTCGTCACAGGGTTATTTGGTAACCGTGATAGCGTTACGGAGATGTTTAATAAACTCAAGTGGCAGACTCTGCAAGAGAGGCGCTCTGCGTCGCGGTGTAGCTCGCTCGCCAGGTTTCGAGAGGGTGCGTTTCTGGATGAGGTATCGAATATATTGCTTCCCCCTACTTATACCTCCCGAGGAGATCACGAATGTAAAATTAGAGAGATTAGAGCGCGCACGGAGGCTTTCAGACAGTCGTTCTTCCCGCGAACCATACGCGACTGGAACAGGAAAGGGAGGTAATGACAGTGGCACGTAAAGTGCCCTCCGCCACACACCGTTGGGTGGCTTGCGGAGTATAAATGTAGATGTAGATGTAGATGCAGAAGTACTTAGATACACATAAGGGTCAAATGGCTCTGAGCACTATGGGACTCAACTGCTGTGGTCATCAGTCCCCTAGAACTTAGAACTACTTAGACCTAACTAACCTAAGGACATCACACATATCCATGCCCGAGGCAGGATTCGAACCTGCGACCGTAGCAGTCGCACGGTTCCGGACTGCGCGCCTGGAACCGCGAGAAGGGTTTGAGGAGCTGAATGAACTGGAGGAAATTAATCACATTGTCTTATATTAATTGTATCTGCAGATTAACGTAGCACGAATACGTATACACTGACTGGCGGCTTAAACGCACTTGCAAATTCATCTAGCATTTCTCTCGTAAGCACATGGGCAGAAAAAAAAGAAATTTGCTCTGCAATTCATTACAATACCGCGTCTCGATATATTTAAACATAAGAAGCTTCTCACATCAATATGATATTCTCTATTAGAGATTTGTTGTACTTACCTATGAAAAGTAACGAGTCTCCTTTCACGAACTTCTCTTTACATCAGTAGCAACAACAATACTGCACTATGGCTGTTACTACTACCAAATGTAGGTAAAAACAGGTGAATACGTGTAATATTAAAGTTTTGTTGTTATCACAAACTGCAGACAAGCAGCGATGTCCCATTACCACGTGACTAGCCCGGTTTTATGTTGAGAACATGCGCAGTAGGCTATGCTCACTCCATAGATATTTATACTCTATGGAACACACCACTGTCTGCCACCCACTCTCGAATGAGGACGGACCGGTTAGATGTTACATATGAGGAGATACAGCGACACTCGGGTCACCAGGAGATGCAAAAGATGCCAGAAGTGTTGAAGGTCTCGTCACCAGCGCCCCAGTGTCACCGCAACTTTTAGCATTTGCAAAAAGCATGTCGATAGCAGCCAACGCAGCTTCCAGATGTTTGCGGACAGCAGCCAATTCTCCATGTATCTGCTCACAACAAGCGCAGTTATTGGGTTGTTTTTGGGTGAGAAGACCAGACAGCCAGATCATCGGTCTCATCCGATTAGGGAAGGACTGGGAAGGAAGCCGTCCGTGCCCGTTCAAAGGAACAGGCATTTGCCTGGAGCGATTTAGGGAAATCACGTAAAACCTATACCAGGCTGGCCGGACACGGGATTGAACCGTCCTACTGCTGAATTCGAGTCCAGTGTGCTAACCACTGCGCCACCTCGCTCGGTCAACAAGCAGAGTCCCTAGCCATATCGTAGTGTATAAAAGATAGATATAAAATCTCAAATGGCGCTGCTGAGTATGGAATGTATGCAGAATATAACTAAGTGAATAAAGAACACTAGAAACTGCTGTGTAGATTTCTCACTACACCCTGAGACGGCAAGCTCTTAAACAGAAATAAATTTCTGTACTGATGAGGATGTATCTACAGTTACCTGCTACTAGACACTCTGTTTACCAGAAAACCACTGCACGAGATAAGTATGCAAACTAGAATGCACTGATATAAGCTATAAGCTGTGTACCAGCACGAGATTTGAACTTAGTGGGGTGACGTGGAGCTTCTGACAGCGGGAAAATTACGCTAGGAAGCCGCCTTACACAAGGAAATGCATCAAGAGTTACACAAAAACAAAAGCTTAGAGTAATTTACTAACCAATGAACTACACAGTAAAATTCACAGGTTTAGTTCACTTCTTTCCAAATGCACGTGAAAAAAAAACTAACCTAAATTACTGTGTATCAGACAACTGCTGCTGGTGTTGGCGCTGCTGGCGCGTCAGCGTGTACCGGTACAAATTCCAGTGATACTGCAAGGACAGAGTGTAGATGTAGTGGATGAGAAGACACCTGTGCCCTACTGCTGTTCTCTTCTACATATAGTTTAAGCGTCTGAATGTAGGCATAGAAGCAGCCGATAGTGCCTAGCGTGTGATGACGGATTCGAAAATGCGACAAAGAGTGTTAAAGAGCAGTTTGCTGAGCTCGAATGGGAAGAACTATGTCGTGCAATACCCAATGTCAATGCTCAGATGACTGTAGAGTATAACCCATCTCTGTCTTTCTCGGACAAATACTATACTGGCCTGATGCTATCATATAAAAGTACGATGATGCAGCACTGAGAATGAAATCTGGTGACCGATCCATATATTTACAATACTCCAATTAGCGAAATTGTTTGGACTGAGGATGGTGATATCTCTTGTGTTAGAGAGACTGGATCGATGGCTACCGTGTTTTCAAGCTGTGTATAATGACGTTGTGAGCCACCTTCATGTGTGTGGTGTACATGTAGATGATTTACAACAGTGCTTCAGTTCAGGTATTAATGCACTGCCGAAGTCGACCTCAATATAAGTGACAGAGAAGCCACCAGTGTTAATTTACACATGTATGCCTAAGTTTTACGATGCACCTGTCAGTTTGAGAGAAACTGAGGAATTTTATGCATACAAGAAACTGCTGGATTTTATGCGTACAAGAAACCGTTATTTGCTAAATAAATATTGTGAAAAATGAACTAATGTATTTTTATTGATTAATGTATCCCTTGTGTGATTGTTGAATAAAATGTATATTATCAGAAGCAGTGTTTTCTCCTTACCTCTCATTATAATCTTATTCGGCTGGATTTATTTACTGCATAATCACCGACAATATCTTCAGTACAATTTATAGAATGCCACAGCAGCAGCAAGTCGCCTCAGTCACTTAATTTTCACGTTATGCTGTGGAGAGAAAATTAATAAATACAGAATACTGAATGCTTAGCAAGAGAAAGGTTAGCTTCTTCGTAATTACCGCCAATTTCTTCATCTCCTTCAGTTACAGCTATGAAAAGGTGTGAATGGACAAATTATCTCTGACCAGAATGTAGTCACCGTAGCTCAGTTGGTAAAGTGACTGCGCCATAGTGGGTACACAATTATGATTATTATTACTATCACAATTTTTTCTATAGACGCTCATTACACAGCAATAACTGATGTAGTTGGTATCATAGCAGAGTGGGTGAAACATCCTCGTCATAATGACTTTTTTGTAAGCGACTGGTCCTATCATGGTGAAAAAGACCAGAAGAAGAAGAAGAATAAGAAGAATGGCATACTCCTTCCTGAAATTGTGGAGGAGGAGGAGGAGATTAGTGTTTAACGTCCCGTCGACAACGAGGTCATTAGAGACGGAGCGCAAGCTCGGGTTAGGGAAGGATGGGGAAGGAAATCGGCCGTGCCCTTTCAAAGGAACCATCCCGGCATTTGCCTGAAGCGATTTAGGGAAATCACGGAAAACCTAAATCAGGTTGGCCGGAGACGGGATTGAACCGTCGTCCTCCCGAATGCGAGTCCAGTGTGCTAACCACTGCGCCACCTCGCTCGGTATCCTGAAATTGTGGGTCCATCCCATTACAGCAAGACAAATGTTCTCATGTCATTACTAACACAGCCAGATGGAGTCTGCAGATCTTCCAGGACGTCACGCTGCAGATCGAATTTTAGCTGGTAAAGCCAAGGCAATTCTTGCAAGAAGGGATGTTGGTACAGGACAGCGACTTGCTGCATTTGCAGTTGATAAAATCAGGCATACTAAAATTAAGTTGGTCTTTGTTATGAATTTCAAGCAACTTACGGGGGCAGCATGTCGCACTCTAGGGAAGAAGATGAAGACGACTACAAAGAAGAAGAAGCAAAAGACGAGCAGGAGTGTTTGCAAAACTGTATTTTGACACTGATGTATGCAGTTGAAAGTGCTCTGAAGTATAAAGAAGCGAGAAGACTAATGAAACCACCCAAGGTTCTACCAATACCCAAGACGTCTGGTGGAATTATTCCCTTCCTCATTCCAGTCCCCTCAGGTCTATCAGCTTTGGGTTCACTGGTTGGCGGTGCTGCAGCTATCGCCGGTGAACGGTCTACCCGGCGGGAGGCCCTAATCACACGACAATACCAAAAAAGCTATCGCCAGGACAGTCAAGAACGTGCACAACTTCCAGGAACAACTAGTGGAAGCAAGAAGACGTAACAGCATGATTTAAGCAGCAACCTTTGGGAAGAGACTGTACTACAAGAAAGAACTACGTCTCTTCACAAATAAAAAAAGGCCCCTTGGCCATCCTACTAGATAGAGCGCTCATAAATACAAATCTATCTACATCTACATCTACATTTATACTCCGCAAGCCACCCAACGGTGTATGGCGGAGGGCACTTTACGTGCCACTGTCATTACCTCCCTTTCCTGTTCCAGTCGCGTTTGGTTCACGGGAAGAACGACTGCCGGAAAGCCTCCGTGCGCGCTCGAATCTCTCTAATTTTACATTCGTGATCTCCTCGGGAGGTATAAGTAGAGGGAAGCAATATATTCGATACCTCATCCAGGAACGCACCCTCTCGAAACCTGGACAGCAAGCTACACCGCGATGCAGAGCGCCTCTCTTGCAGAGTCTGCCACTTGAGTTTGCTAAACATCTCCGTAACGCTATCACGCTTACCAGATAACCCTGTGACGAAACGCGCCGCTCTTCTTTGGATCTTCTCTATCTCCTCTGTCAATCCGACCTGGCACGGATCCCACACTGATGAGCAATACTCAAGTATAGGTCGAACGAGTGTTTTGTAAGCCACCTCCTTTGTTGATGGACTACGTTTTCTAAGGACTCTCCCAATGAATCTCAGCCTGGCACCAGCCTTACCAACAATTAATTTTATATGATCATTCCACTTCAAATCGTTCCGCACGCACACTTCCAGATATTTTACAGAAGTAACTGCTACCAGTGTTTGTTCCACTATTATACAATCATACAATAAAGGATCCTTCCTTCTATGTATTCGCAATACATTACATTTGTCTATTTTAAGGGTCAGTTGCCACTCTCTGCACCAAGTGCCTATCCGCTGCAGCTATTCCTGCATTCCGCTGCAATTTTCTAATGCTGCAACTTCTCTGTATACTACAGCTTCATCCGCGAAAAGCCGCATGGAACTTCCGACACTATCTACTAGGTCATTTATATATATTGTGAAAAGCAATGGTCCCATAACACTCCCCTGTGACACGCCAGAGGTTACTTTAACGTCTGTAGACGGCTCTCCATTGAGAACAACATGCTGTGTTCTGTTTGCTAAAAACTCTTCAATCCAGCCACACAGCTGGTCTGATTTCCGTAGGCTCTTACTTTGTTTATCAGGCGACAGTGCGGAACTGTATCGAACGCCTTCCGGAAGTCAAGGAAAATGGCATCTACCTGGGAGCCTGTGTCTAATATTTTCTGGGTCTCATGAACAAATAAAGCGAGTTGAGTCTCAAACGATCGCTGTTTCCGGAATCCATGTTGATTCCTACAGAGTAGATCCTGGGTTTCCAGAAATGACATGATACGCGAGCAAAAAACATGTTCTAAAATTCTACAACATATCGATGTCAGATATATAGGTCTATAGTTTTGCGCATCTGCTCGACGACCCTTCTTGAAGACTGGGACTACCTGTGCTCTTTTCCAATCATTTGGAACCTTCCGTTCCTCTAGAGACTTGCGGTATACGGCTGTTAGAAGGAGGGAAAGTTCTTTCGCGTACTCTGTGTAGAATCGAACTGGTATCCCGTCAGGTCCAGTGGACTTTCCTTTGTAGAGTGATTTCAGTTGCTTTTCTATTCCTTGGACACTTATTTCGATGTCAGGCATTTTTTCGTTTGTGCGAGGATTTAGAGGAGGAACTGCAGTGAGGTCTTCCTCTGTAAAACAGCTTTGGAAAAAGGTGTTTAGTATTTCAGCTTTACGCGTGTCATCCTCTGTTTCAATGCCATCATCATCCCAGAGTGTCTGGATATGCTGTTTCGAGCCACTTACTGATTTAACATAAGACCAGAACTTCCTAGGATTTTCTTTCAAGTCGGTACATAGAATTTTACTTTCGAATTCACTGAACGCTTCACGCACAGCCCTCCTTACGCTAACTCTCTGGCTCTGAGATCTATGGGACTTAACTTCTGAGGTCATCAGTCCCCTAGAACTTAGAACTAGTCAAACCTAACTAACCTAAGGACATCACACACATCCATGCCCGAGGCAGGATTCGAACCTGCGACCGTAGCGGTCACGCGGTTCCAGACTGTAGCGCCTAGAACCGCTCGGCCACTCCGGCCGGCTCCTTACGCTAACTTTGACGTCGTTTAGCTTCTGTTTGTCTGAGAGGTTTTGGCTGCGTCTAAACTTGCAGTGAAGCTCTCTTTGCTTTCGCAGTAGTTTCCCAACTTTGTTGTTGAACCACGGTGGGTTTTTCCCGTCCCTCACAGTTTTACTCGGCACGTACCTGTCTAAAACGCATTTTACGGTTGTCTTGAACTTTTTCCATGAACACTCAACATTGTCAGTTTCTGAACAGAAATTTTCGTTTTGATCTGTTAGGTAGTCTGAAATCTCCCTTCTATTACTCTTGCTAAACAGATAAACCTTCCTCCCTTTTTTATATTCCTATTTACTTCCATATTCAGGGATGCTGCAACGGCCTTGTGATCACTGATTTCCTGTTCTGCGCTTACAGAGTCGATAAATTCGGGTCTGTTTGTTATCAGTGGGTTTAAGTCTGCCAAAAAAAGTTTCGTTTATATATGCGGGATAGATTACTGAAGACTATGTGTAATTTCCGAGAATGCGGAATTGTAAATTTAGATGTTGCAAGACGACCTAGAACCCAATAGGTGGCGTATGTTGAAAAAGTACAAATAACGTCTACTATGTAGACTCATTCGGTGACCTGCAACCTCCAGAAGAATTACACTGATACTTGACAAGCAGAAGACATGTATTCTACAACTTTCAACGCAATATCTGTGTGGTCTATCAAGCATCATGTTCCTCCTAACATTTATGGAGAAGGATATATAAGAAGGTGCGTTAAACATCCATTCAGCAGTTGAGGTTCGGAAGCAATGTCGTATATTCTGACTTTGAAAGAATGATTGTCTGCGTTACGTGCGAATCACTTCCCAACAATTGATTTAAGCGTTGGAGGTTGGAGTAATACGCTGACTGGGATGGAAATGTACAACAGTATCCCGAATATCACGGAGGCTAACAATAAATTGCATCTGGAAATTAATGGTGAAAAAGAAATTTGGGAAATAGAATCCAGAGAATACGATATTGGTGATTTAAACGAAGTTTTAAAAAATCCTGTAAAAGGTATTGAGCTACATGCAAACATCAGTATACTTAAATCCGAAAGGTGACGGCAACTACTGACTTTAACCAGAAATACACAGTAGGAAGGCTACTGGGTTACACAAAAGATTGGATTTTGAGGAAGGATTCTAATAAATTTTACAGACCTAATCAGACAGTGGATATATTCCCTGTCAATACAATCCTTGTCGAATGTAACATTACAAAAAACTCCTATCTCAATGACACATTTATTCATGCAGTTCACGTATTCTTCCTGTCAGTTAGCTTGGTGTACAAGATTGCTGAGACTCGCACCAACGCTATACACCAGCCAGTGACAGTTTAGACATTGGACTAGCAGGAGTTGTGTATTGTGGACCAGAATAATTATCTTCTCGACTTTCATGTTGATGAAAGCATTGTATAACTGCATCTAAGTCAGGATGCCCATACAGTATAAAACCAACACACACAACCAATGGCACAACACTTCACGGTCGAACCACAAGGTAATAATACATATGAATTTTAAACCAGTAGGTCTGAAACTCTGCAATGATGTCACTCAATATAATGGTCCCAGTAGAATATGATGAGTGAATTATATGCCAGGAATAATTCTCGCTAAACCTTGTGCTTTAACTGCATTTAACAAGAAAGGTGAAATAAGATTGTCTCCCAGCACCAAGATGGTAGAACCCTCCCATGCAAGAGTTTAATATATTTGGATGGGGTATTTAGAAAAATGATGGTTCTCCTTCTGTGGATACCATAATCTACATCACAGGCAAGGAGAAGATCACGTGAATGCATAGAAACTTCAATAATGCAGCTGTTCAAGTCCTGGAGGTTTGTGGATGCTCAAGAAGATGTGTTAGAATAGTGGTCTGTCTGCTTCTGAAAATGTAAAATTAATTTTGAGTTGGATGAGAAATAAATGAATTTTTATCTTATGTTCTATGTACTTTTTTTACTGATTTCACTGTGATACGTTTATAGCTATATAGTATGCAACTTTGTTGAGACACTATGTCCGTGGTCTTCTTCAAGCACAGGAGATATAATGAAAGGGACATGGTCATGAGCAACCTGCTCCCATAACCCAGTACATGTAGCACGACGTGCAAAATCCCATGCAACCATTACATACATTTTGTTATTCTCCATCTTGAACTTCGCCTCATTAATAGCAAACATGTTCAGAACTAAAGTCATATGGGTGTCTTGCACACACTTTGTATGTACAATGCAGAGGAATTGTTTTTTTCTGTAAATAATAACACAAAGACATATGGTAACGAATTTCAGTTATTCAATTCTCAAATATATATAAATATAAATTGGTTCTTGTGATACAATTTGATCCTTTCTTTTCACAATGCTGATGCAGTCTGGTTCTTAAGATACATTTTGATTCTTTCACACATCGTATCTTCACATGCAGAGATACATTTTTATTATACACTATTAATAATAATAATAATAACTGACTCGATAAAGCCCCCCACAGTTCACCCAACAATTGCGCTGACTGAGCGTTTGCTGTTTTTGGGGGCAGAGAAGCATTGGCTGAAAATATTCACAATTTTTTTCAGTGGGTAGCACTGATTGAAAATATTCATAATGGATAGGGAGAAGCAGGGTGGTTAAACATATCTAAACTAAAAACTAATCAGATTTGGGTAACTAGCAACAGGTGAAACTCCAAAAATTCTATTTATGTGCTGTGCAGGGACTATTTACAAGTGTACACATTTATTCATCTGAACATGCTGTTAATAAAGACGCATTCTGTCAGTACACATCGTGTGGATATATATTTACATGGTTTGTGGTCCATTGACACTAACACTGCATACATGATGTTCATATATCTACAAGCACACAAGTATGTCATCACACATGGTATGCATATATATTTAGACTAAAAAGTATTTACACTGTGATAAATGCCTCATACCATTCCACATACAACCACAACTCACACTCTCTCTCAATCTAACCACTCATCAAGTAAATAGTGTGGGTAAGTGTGAGTTTCAATCCCATCCTCACAATGACCCACTTCTTGTCATGAAATGAAAGACCAATTTTCGATTGCAGCGCAATGTACGCCTCATGCCCTCACGATTGAATACTAGTTTGCTGTACCATATGCTGCGGCTACATTGGAGCACCACAAACAGCACTGTACAGGCACTGCAAGTAGTCTTCAATCATGAGGGTTCTTGATGTCGCATGATGCACACCCTTTGCCTGCCTCTGGGTAGCAGCTCCCGATTTGCGATATGCATACATTTTGGATCTGAGTCCCATAGACTCCACAATCAGCAACCCATTTGCCTCGTCTTTCATTAGGCTGATAACATTCTTGTTCTCTGAAACAATACCGTAAGGATTATTGGCTACATATGAAGACATGTCAAATGCATTAATGTGGCACCTCATTACTTCACATGGATCGTAGCCCTTCACCCAATAGAAGAAGCTGTCTTCCCATATAAAGTAACTCTGGATCAGCAAAATGAATTTTCCCAAACTTATAACGAAATCGGTACATGTGGAGTTTGGACAGGTCTTATATGCACATTATGATATACACAGTTTCATGAACTCTACTGCAGTCTTCATCATCTCCACAGCAACAAAGTTTTTATCGAAAAATAGTATCTTGTTTAAAATTTGGTCTGAGGTTACAATACCCTACGCTGTAACACCCATTCCATTGTGTTTTAGTTAGAATCTTGCGATGTTTTCTCAAATTTTCCATTGCCTTGCCGAAAATCGTGTTATCATTAATTTATTAAAAAAACTTTTTCAGAATCTTTCTTCACAGAAGCTATCTTCTCCATATTTAAATCCAAAAATTCTTTCAGCCAGGGTGACTGCTTGAAGGAGATAGCACAGGTGATTCTAACCAGCTCTGTCGCTAAACTAAGAAACTGCTGGATGTTTATGTAACGTATTACATACCTCTGCTTGGCCCCCAGTGGTGTAATCGGTTTAAAGATGGTGCCTCCTTACAGAACTAGTTGCTCCAGACATAGCGGCAAATCACTTTGCACATCAATCAAACTAGTAGGATGTTTGAGATCTGCCTCCAAAACATATCCTACACCAGAATCAGCCGCTATGCTATGGATATTTTCACCTAATCCCTTGCATTTGTTCTTGGCCAGCCATCGAAACTCGCCAAACAGCTGCAATAGTTACATAGTGTGACTATATAAGATATTCACATCCAGGTACCTGACATAGGTCCAATCAAGGGATGCACTGAACATCTCACTGATGTTTGTTTTTTTTTGCTTGGCGTGTCTATGAACACGTTAGCAATGTCCCCCACAGATCCTGTGCTCAAAGAAAAGAAGAATGTCAACAACAGTCAATAGTTTGATGTCGACTTTCGTTTTCTTGAGCACAGCATCCCGATAACCCAGGTGCTGTGTAATAAAAGTCAGGATAGAGAGCATATGTGGTCATCGGAATTTCTAACAAACATCAGCAAGCAAATGCATGTCTCTGTCCATATAAAGTGTTGTATACTCCCCTAAATTTAGAATGTTGAACTCCTGACAAACATTCGTGGAATGCTTATACTCTGTGTCCAATATGGTATTGCCTGTCAGGTGACTGGTGAACGCAGTTATGTTGGGTAGTCTGATTTTGTCAAGTTTTACCATACAATCTAAAAGCTTGATGGTGGTGTGGTGCATGCATAAAAAGTAATGAGTCCAGAGAGGGAAATTCTTGGCCTCCTTCATCTGAGGATTGAATATATTTCTCAATGCTATCAGGCAGGACACTGACCAGATCCTTCCCCATCCCGAAATCAGCCAATTACTCAACGAGAAAGCGAGCAACATACCCATTAAAATTTTGAAAAAAAAAGCATGTGTCGTGCTAATGTATTCTGCATGTAGCATGTACTATTGGTGGCACTCCAGAACTTCCCTGTTACATGACAATGGTCCCTACAAGGAGTTTCCACTTTTCTATCTAATGGGTATGCATAGCTAACGCAGTCAACCACCTTCTTATACAAATCATCCTTCTCCTTTAACTTGGTCATGGAAGGGTTGGTGCTGTAAAGCTTATCAACCTCCCATGAAAGTTTCTGAATTCAATGAGTAACCCACTTGCAGGATTGGGCAACGCTCCTGATAGCGGGCATTCTTAAACTTTAAGATTTTGTTTTCTTCAGTGGGCATTACAAAACGTACTGTTTCCTGGTAGAGCAATCCACAATATGCCTTGCTAATAAGTTACTTGTGGAAAATGCATTAAGGCACCTGGAGCCAATATTCTGTTTATGCCTATGTTAACTCATTTGGGATGTAAGGAGTTGGGACGTATCTTTTATCGATGTACAGTGATTATTATTATCCCCATCAGAAAATATCAGTATGTTTACATGCAGCTTCTGCTGACTGGCAGATTTGGAGAAGTGATGGGATCTGACAGTTTTGTTTGTAACTTTACCTGTCTTTGTCTGGCTTGTTCACCTTTAGGTCTTTTTTATTTTGAAAACTAATACATGTCTGCCTGCCTGCTATATCCTTAGGAAGCTCAATATAGCTGGACCACCCATTTATTGGATCATAGACATGTGTATGATTGTTGAGGCGTAATACTCAGCTGAGTGCCTTACCTGAACCTCTAATTTACATCTCAGAAAACTTGGCCTGTATAGCATTCGAGGTGAAATCATGAAACCACTTAGTGTTCGACATGTTCTGTAACATCACACCTTTTGCCCCCAAATGTAAACAATGCTCATTTCCTCAGTACCTGAGTCCTGTTTGGTGGTTGTGTCAGTTCACAACACAGTACAACGCTGCTCATAATGGTAGGGTACCACGGATCATGAACAATTTGGAAGAGCTCTATTTTCAGCACAGGAAGGTAAGCTTTGAGAAAACTAGCGAAGTGTCTGTGCTCTCCTGCTGGCTCCTCTATACAGGATCACTATTACTATCACTATGACTAGCAGCCAAGAACACTGACCATCCCGTGAGCAAAACTGGCTGTGGTGTGGAGCAATGATGTACGTGGTGTGGTGTCACATCCCTATGACGGTGCAGCTTCAGACAAGAAGGAGCAGATGCTGTATCTGGCTAGCAGAAGCACCCAGTCTATGGGGATGGCTGCCATGAGTTGCCCACAGCTCCCATCCACATCCCAGTTGCCAGCAGCGGTGGTGATCTTCCTGTAGGGCAGTGTTACAGCAGTGAGAGCAGTGGGGTCAGGGTGAGTGCAGAGGGGGATGGTATTGACTGAGGTGGTGATGGCTCATGCAGCCATGAGCCTTGTCCTGGCATGCGAGGTGTCTGTCACAGGTCCACGTTTTGGCGATGCTGTCTCCACATACCCTGGCACCCGTGCCATCATGTAATGCAAGGATGGTGGAGAGGATCGTACCTCAAATGCTGGCAGATCTCTGACTGTAGAGAAAGAATAACGAAAAATAAGTACACATGTTATAAACTAACCTGCTGCTGCAAAGAAATAGGAGCAGTGATTACATGTGCTGCATATATAAAAACCAGTACATAAATTTCCTGAAGCAGCGATGATGTCACTCGGCCTCCCAGAGGTCATCAGGGGACACCTCCATCCAATCAGGCAGCTGCAGCTCAAATTCCTGAAGCAGCAGCTCCCACTTGGGCACCTTATCACCTGGACCAGTATGGATCCAGTAGTCCAGCTCACTGGTATCACCCACAACAAAAACAACATATCGGTTTAAAAACAAATTACGACAATACAAAAAATAATGAAAAGAACATGTAAGATTTGTTTGCTTGCTGTCTTTCAGCATCCAGCAGCTGGTTATGTTCTGCCAGCATATATGCTGCAAGAATAACAAGAATTGGAATCTTTTTCTAACGAACACATGCTACGAATTTGAACACATACTTTGAAATTTGACGAGATTTTTGCAATAAACGAAATATGGACACACACACACACTTGCTATGAAACTTTTTTTAACGAAAATATACTGCGAAATCTGAACAAATTGAGCTACGAATTTCGTTTTAACGAGAATAAATTGCAAAGTATGAACACACTGATGTGATAAACTCATGCTACGAAATACGTTTTACCGAAAACTTATTGCGAAATGCGAATATATTGAGCTACAAAACTTTTTTAACGAAAATATACTACGAAATTCGGATACAGATACACATGCTACAAAATTACGAAAATATGTACCCGCGCGGAAATTCTTCCTGTGACTATCTCAGACGTTTGCTGCTACCGCTGGCACTGCTGCTGTTGGTTGCTTCTGATTGCTTCATGGTGTAAGATACACTATCGACAACTCGACAAAAGAGGCAGACAGATGCACTAATGACGACAGGAGCAGAATGAAGATGGCTGTGGAGGGGGCTATGGCTTATATAGATTCAAGCTTCACCACTAGTTCTGGTGGGATCCAATACGAACACTTATACAGGGTGAAAACCTTGGTAAGCAGGTTCAGACATGTCAGGTGTTGTTGACTCACAGAACATCCGTGAAACAGCAAGCAATTTTTCATCTTCCAGGAATGTCTTAACTGGTGTTTACCAGTGCTCCCTGGAACACCAGTGTTTACTACGTCAAATATAGAGCAAAATTCTCTGGGGCAGGTGTTGTTCACAAGGTCAACAACCAAGAATGTCATTGTCGGCATTCACCAGTCCATCCCAGAAAACCCATTGTTAGCTACACCAAAGCCAAGGTCTGCTGGCTGGTGCGTACCATACAACTTTTCTCGACGTCTTTGAATCAAGTACTTGTGTATGTGTGTGTGTGTGTTGGTGGGTGGGTGGGTGGATGGGTGGATGTGGAGACACAAACAGCAGTGTCCTTCCAGGAAACAATTCATGCATTTGTCAGCATCTTTCAACTGTGTAGTGGTCATCGTCATTCTGAGAACAATAGCACAAGCTGAGTAATGCCTCAAAGCACCCTCTTGTGTGTCACAATACGAAACACACCTTTCTGTTGCCTTTGAAGCAGCCACTATAAGTTTTGATGCACTGTCACAAACCATCATGTCTGCCTTTCACCACTACTGACAGCAACTGTGTGGGGAGGGTCTGTGTGTATATTAATTCACCAGCTCACCTGGCTGCCACAGCAATGATGCTGTTCATAATTACATGTCATTTAAATGATTGCAGAACAGAAAGCTTCAAATTTAGAATAGTGACAGACCACACGTTCTAAGTTGTAACTGAACTAGACAATGTACAACAATACAGAAATGTTCAGCTCGATCAAACAAAGTGGAGGCGCTTGTGTGAAAATCTATCATACATCAGAAGTCAATTCACCACAGAACACAGCCCATAAAAGATGGACATCAATTGTGTTCCCTGGCAGAACCGTCAACATCAGGAGCAGCAGTGGTACAGCACTGAAATGTCTGAATCATGAGACTACACGCAGTGTATGTTTAAAAAAGAAAAGTGTTTCATGCATGCTTTGTGTATATAATTCTGTGTACTCTGCCTTAGACAGAATAAGCCAATTAATAGTTAATGTAAAAAAAGCATACAGTAAAACAGTGGAATGTATAATGTGACACAAAGTTTTTGTGGCATTATGACTCGGAGGAACCCTGACAGCAACGCCACCATGTTGAATAATGCTTTTCGGGCAGCCACAAGACGTTGTGTTACGACTCAAACTGTGCGCTGGCGAGGTCCATCTTTGCAACCACAACACCATGCAGCGTGGTACAGATGGGCCCAATAATATCCCGAATGGACCGCTCAGGGTTGGCATCACGTTCTCTTCACCGAGGACAGTCGCATATGGCTTCAACCAGACAAATGACCAGATGAGAAGACCATCCATAATAGTTGTAAAAGCGTAAGACTATAACTAGGGAGCGAGAAAGATGAGGAAGAGACCGTTTAAAGTCCAGTTTTACTCGTTCCGGGTTTCTTTTGGGTGGCCTGTCATAACAGCATTACCGTACTGTCTGTATGCTTAAATCGTGACATCATATTCCTCCGTATTACTAAATGTGAGCAAACGGAAACGCAGTAGATTCTCACTTGCACAATTTTGACTTCATAGTGAGGAGTGGCTCCGATCTGAAAAGCAGTGTGGAAGCGTATTGAAGCACTCAACTAACGACTGAAGACGGTGTGTTCGGTTGGGCAGGACGCTTCGGCAACTGTGCGGGTGTGTCCAGAGAGCAAGAACTAACTGGATTGCATTGGCGAGTCTCGAAACAGGTGGTAGTGCATTGGCTTTGGTGCCACGAGCAGTATACCAGCGCCGCCTTGAGGCCCCAAATTCCACTAACTGGATTACTGTCGCCAGTCGCGTAACACGTAGCAATGCGTCTGGTGTGGCAGGACTGCCTAGCGGCCTCAGGTAGCACTTGCCACCAGCCTCGGTTGCGAAGCCAGCGCTGCAATGAAACACCTCTCATTCTTGGCCTAATGTTTGTTGGTCGTTAGTGTATTGACAACTGGGCCATCATTAAATATCGAAGTTGTTGTCGCTTACGTGATTTGAAAACATTCACTTTCTCAACGACAATGCATGGCCACAATAACTGCAACTATCGACGAACTCAGATCTGATATACTGAAGCCTCGTTTACACGGAAACCAAAGGGAAGCAAACACAAGTGCACAAGTGAAAGAACATTTGTAGACGGTCCATCTGTATTCTCTACAATTCGCTTGTACCCGTGAACAAGTGTTTACATATGGGGAACGGAAGGCAGAGGCGTGAACAATGTTTACATATGGGGAACAGAAGGCAGCACGAGAGAATGTATACAGCATGGCAACTTACGAACACGACGTTATTGATTCCAAAACTTTGCACATAAATATGTCGGGTGAATCTTTTCGCTTGTTTCTCAATGCAGCTGAGAACGAAATTTAAAAGCAGAGCATTAATGACCGCAGATCAACAGAACTCCAAGAACAGTTAGCATGTAGATGATGATTATTAGCAGTTGGGGAAATTAACATTAGTAACTGTTTCGCATTTTATAGCTGCTATCAGAGGCGCCAACTTGAAAATATTTTATTTTTTTTTTTGGGGGGGGGGGGGGGGGCAAGAATCATTTTATTATGTACTACATTTGACAGATAACTTTGCGTTTCCATCTACATGTTCGACACTCCAAACCAGTGCTATTTGCAGATGACACCAGTGTATTGATTGAAGGTGGAAATAGAAAGGCTCTTAGGCTGTATGCTGAAATCACAAATGAAAAGATTTCAGAGTGGTTTGTGAGGAATAAGCTACTGATTAACCCTTAAAAAAAAAAGAAAACAAACCGGCACTAAACAATTCCACACACAGCAAAATTAAAAATCCATTAAAACCAAATATTTCTTTGGAAAACCAAAAAAATTAAGTGTCACTGAAACAAAATTGCTTTGTTTACTTACTAGAAAATCTGAAATGGAATTCCCACATCCCATTCTTAAATTCTAAGCTATCTAAAATTACCTATGCAATGAGAATTATATGGAAGAACACAAGTGCTGAAGGAGAGAGGTGTATTATGCACGCATACTTTCCCTTTTGAGTTATGACATTATATTCTTGGGAAATTCCCCTCACAGCATAACAACTTTCAAGAAACAAAAGAAGGTTGTGAGGATAATGAAAAATGCAAACAGCTGAAAATCATGCAAACTACGATTGGCTGGCGACTAGACTCTACCCGTCGACTAGCTGAAACGTCAATCACAATGTCATTTCAGTCGGAGTATAGATCAGTAGTGGTACAAACAAATACATAATTAAAGTTGAAGAAACATACCTTAATTTTTAATGCCAAATATACTCCTCCTCAGATCATTCCTGCATATGAACTCGTCACATATGGCATCAAGGTCGAGTTTAATCGATTCATCTCTATGGGCATTGAGAAGGGCGATGGTATTAAGACGATCCTGCCTCATTATAGAAAGAAGATACGTTTTCAACCTCCGCAGACAAGAAAAGATCGCTCAGCGGTGCAGGACGTTACCGGAATCGCCAGCACTGCACGTATGAATTTCACTAGTTCACGCAGTAGGTCAAACAGGTGGTTTTCCTGTTTTAGGTATTTCACTATGTCATCCAACGAACTAATATTCGCAGAATCAGTACTTTGGATAATCTCATGAAACATACTTAGGTGGAGAAGCAAGCGTTCTTTGTCTATATCTGATTCGTAGAAAGATAAAATATCGAATGAATGTTTATCACCAAGACGAAGTTGTTCAATTTTATTTACATACATGAATGATTGAGTTTTTGAACCGTGATTCCAAGAAGCTGATGGATGTATCCATTGTTTCATAATACAATCTTATATATTTGTCACATACTTCAGTGAATGTTTCTACAAATGAATTGATGGAGTCATCGCATTTCTTAGGGACTTTTCTTTTACGGGGTAATTTTGGGGAATCAACATCCATATGGTTCAAATGGCTCTGAGCACTATGGGACTTAACATCTGAGGTCATCAGTCCCGTAGAACTTAGAACTACTTAAACCTAACTAACCGAAGGACATCACACACATCCATGCCCGAGGCAGGATTCGAACCTGCGACCGTAGCAGTCCCGCGGTTCCGGACTGAGCGCCGAGAACCGCTAGACCACCGCGGCCGGCTCAACATCCATATATTGTCATTTTTAATTTACTTCACCCCGGAATGATTCAAAACTGTTTCTCTTAAATTTAATAGAAGTTACAAGAGTGAAATTTATCTTATTGGCCTCCTCTAAGTATAGGGATTTCCTCTGTAATTCTAAGTTTACGGTATCAATGTGACCAAACAGTTTTACCAAAAGTGATAACATGAAAAAGAAAGCATATGTCTGCATATTGATCAAGAAGCTTTTTGCTTTCACCCCAGTGTCTGAATTGTCATTTCTTGAAACATTTAGAAAAAATCCCTGCAGTTCTGTATAGTTGGACTAAACTGAAGACATTGCCAAGTGTCTTACGACCCACCTTGCAGGACTGAGTGGTTTCAAATTTTTTAGAGGCATCTGCCTTCAGGTGAGCAAAAAGATCTAATCTTTTAGGTGAATCTCTCACAAAATTTATTACGTTCTTCATAATATTCAATGCATTTCGACATTCTGGAACTGCTCTCATAGTGTCTGGTAGTGTTAGATTTAAACAGTGTGTAAGGCAGTGCACAAACATAGCTCTCTTCTCCATTTCCATAAACTTTGCCTGGACACCATTATATAATCTGGCCATGTTGGCTTAACCGTCAAAGCATTGATCCCTACAATTAGATGTAGGCAAATCAAATCCTCATAAAATGTCGATAATAATATCAAACAGAGCCTTAGCTGTGGTACTTTGTATTGCGTATAACCCTAAAAAATATTCTTCTATCTCTAGCGAAGCATCAAAAAATCTTATAAAAATACTAAATTGCTCTTTGGTGGCTATGTCTGTTGTTTCGTCTGCTATTATTACAAAATACTCTGCAATGTTGATATCCTCCAATAATTTTCTAAGAAGTGCATGACTTAAAATGATCAAAATTTCGTTTTGCACATCATGGGATGTCCATTTCTAAGTTTTGCGCTGTAGCCATATTAAAAGTAGCTGGTTATCTTCACATCGAAGGCGTAATAAATTGTAAAAGTTACTTGTTTTATCAGTATGCCCACGTATTGCAAGCCCCTGCACTGCTAAATAACGGAGGGAAGATATGATTTTTAGTAAGAAGGCTCGGTTTTCTTTCATTTATGTCAGTATTTCTTTGGAAATCTGGCTAAATACATTGACATTCGATTTTAAGGATTTGAATTACAGCACAGCTTCTCTGTGGCAGCCAGATGCTTCATGCACTTTCGACTTTTCTACCCCTTTTTTCCAGTTCGAAAGACCAGTTTCCGCGAAAGCTTTTTCCATTTTTTGAGAAAACTGAAAACGATTTTCTTCAAACATTTGTCTGCAAATTTTGCAAAAAATGACATATTTTACCTTATTGTAATCGATCCATGCAAACTGCTCTTTCCAAGAGGGCTGATAACAGCGTTGTTTTTTTCTGGGAACAGTGCTTTTTGTCACACCCACAGTTCCATCACTATCTGTTGTAAGTAGGCTGTGTAGGTTTTTTTTATCGGTAACGCCACGTAGCGCTCTGTATGAAAATCACTGGCTGTGCTGTGTGCAGTCTGTGGTTGGTTTGCATTGTTGTTGGCTATTGTAGTGTTGGGCAGCTGGATGTTAACAGCGCGTAGCGTTGTGCAGTTGGAGGTGAGCCGCCAGCAGTGGTGGATGTGGCGAAGTGAGATGGCAGATTTTTGAGAGCGGATGATCTGGATGTGTGTCCATCAGAAACAGTACATTTGTAAGAATGGATGTCATGAACTGCTATATATATTATTACTTTTGAACACTATTAAGGTAAATACATTGTTTGTTCTCTATCAAAATCTTTCATTTGCTAACCATGCCTTTCAGTAGTTTGAATAGTTTGAATCTTTTATTTGCAGAGAAACAGACAATATGGGGACTAAAATAATTATTATCAAGGGAGACAGAATAACTTCAGACGCAATGGCCCAGCGCGCAGTTATGATTCAGGGAGAAATTCTCCACCACGTGACCGACAAGAAAGAAACTATGGAATCTACCAACATGACAACAGACGATATGATCGTAACGACAGACCTGAATTGCATCAGAACTGGCGGGATTCAAACAGGGCAGGGCCCTCTCGACAAGGTGAATTTGTGGAAGTTAGGTCTCCAAATCCCAATGACGACACGCGCCAACAAAGAAACAGACAATGACTCGCACCGCAGGCAGCCGCTCAGCGAAAAATAACATAGACGCTAACCTTGGGAAAAATTTTAGCATTTCTTACCAATGTATACAACATGATAATTACTTTGAAGTTGAAACTCTGCGTACTAGAAAGGGTAAAGGATTGCATCACATTAGACATGTAAAACCGTTTATTGAAAGATAATCTGCTTTTTAACTTTGTCTTTGCCACAAAACTGTTCACTTCACGTTACTAGTATGCTTTGTCAGACTTAGAATCTGTTAACATGCAACAATTTTTGAAGTTAAATATCCAGTCTAGAACTAAGAGAACTTATTTAAACAGAAATTACGAATGCATTGTTAGAGTGAACAGAGGACACGGTGTTATTGTGTGTGTACATTCTTGCTTGTTAATTGCATGATTATGTAACGTCTATAAGGCTTACATACTTAGAACATATACTGGTAATGAGATTTTAATGCAACATTTTGGTTTAGTTGAAAAGACATTCTTCATCTGAAGTACATTCTGTGAGATTAAAGATGACTTAGTATTTGGTTTCTTTGCCAGCTAGACGATTATATCACGACGCTACTAATGTGTGACACAATTTACATTGTCGCTTTTGCGGTGTATCTGTTTTATATCTGCACAGTTTTTATGTATTATTCTGGAAAGTAAAACATGTTTTAGTAGTAACTTTTGTGGTATAGCTACAATGAGACAGCCTTTTCTGTAGCACAACAATACGTTACAGTACAGTACTTCCTTCATCACAGCAATAAGCATAATAACTACGATATCTATACGCAAAGCATTTCACTTTTGTTTATGATGAGGTGATTACATTGACTTCAGCAGAACTTTGCTTACCGAGGACAATAACTACGACACTTCCACAGAATTATCTTAAAGCAAGACGCACATTTAGCGCTACAGGACACGCATTTGAGTTATTAATTTTGTACTTAAAACATTTATTTTTAAAGATTTTTGAATTACAAAAAAAGTTTTCCCTAATACATTTCATTCCATTGCTGTAATCTGTAACACCTGAGGGTATAATTACATTAATCCTCAGGGGGGTACACGCCTACTTTGTGTGCCACGTGTTTGGCAAGCACAAGGAACCCTAGCTAATATGATATTTGCTCATACAACGTTACACATCGGTACCATATTCCTCTAACACAGAATTACACAGCTATCTGATTATTTAACAGAGAAACAAACATTCTTTTCTTACTACGTTAGTGACAGATGTTTACGCAATTACACAGTTGGATAACTTCACACATATAAAATTGTATTTCGTCTGTACTGTGTGAACTGTTCATATTTTTTCAGAACCATTGTGATACTATGAGAGCTCTGAATGATGTATTGGGTATGGGATCATGATTTTAAAGTACGCTTGAGGTAGATGACACTATTGAAATGAGCAGATAATTTTTTTTAGGTTTTGAAATTATTGCAGAAAGTTACGACGTTTTTGAGATTTGAATGAGGTGTTATGATGTTATTTTTACGACGACGATGTGTATTATGCTGTTGAGGTATGTTTACAATCAATAAGCTGATGCTATATGAGGAATTTGATTATGCTACATATTTATAATGATGAAATATTGAAGAATGTCGACGAATATGTATATGTGTAATAAGATAAGGCACAATGAGTAGTGGTTAGGGACTCTGATTTGTGAAAAGGGATGTTGAAAAGCAAGAATGGTACTTTAAGAGTTATGAAATGTATGTATATGCGTAAATGTATCACAACGCCGACGAAAATTTTGTAGGCACTGTTATATTTATAGGATTTTGTTTCTACACATTTGTAACGCAAATTCTCGACCTGTGAAATTTTTTATATGAGACTGTCACTGTAGTGCAAACCAGTGTCGTAAATATTTCGGTAAGAAATCTAAGTGGCCTTGATGTAATGCGTTATGGGCGACCAGCTGTGCGAGTCGCCTGGAGAAAAAGGCTTTAGGTGAAGAAAAAGAGACCATTAACCTCGCTATTGATATTCCATTGTAGAAAGCATCGCAAATACGACACGCTCATTACTTGGAACCATATCGTACTTTGTGCTACTTACTGAAATGCTTATGAATTGATGGGAAATATTCTTACATCTGCAAACTTGATTATGACAAGTGTCTTTCTACGAGAGTTGAGAGCTACTGACTTATGAAATGCCACATAGCTATTGAATGATGTTTTTATGCTTTGGTTTGCGTAATTGCATATTTCATTTGATATCTGTTTTCCAGCAGTGATGCAGCATTGGTTTTATAAAATAAACTTAAATGCATTTGGTAATGTGAACGCTTTCTGTCAAGAGATCTATTAAATAATTATTTTATGATCCACATTCTTCGAAAAAGGAGCTCTTGGAATGGAAAGAACAATAAGAAGGGACTAATAACAGTAACTCCATATATAATTTTCTTTTCAAGTACTTGGTAATTTTTTGTAGAATTAGTTTTTGTGGTGCACCACTTTAATTACATAGACATTAAGATGTGATTATACATTTCCCTTATCTGCATTGTTGTCTTTAGTGTACTACTTTTTCTGCTTGTAGGTTTGTCATGTTTAGATATAAGTTATTACATTTACTGCTGCTTGCTTTGCCAATTTCCATTTTTTTGTCATTGCTGTATGTATTAATTGTTTCGTGCTGCTGCATTGCCTCGTCCCTTAGTTTATGCATCTGAGCTCAGCAGATTTAAGTTAGCTTAAGAGGGGGTAGACTATATAAGAGAATGAGTTGCGATGAATTGGAAGAAATGCATTGAGAAGTTATACGAAAAAACTACAGAAAGCAGGTATAAATAGGACTTTTTGGAAATAATGAAGAACAAAGGGAATTCTCCGAGAAGTAAAGAAAGTTTTGTTTGCAAAATACTGCAGTAAAACAAACCCTGTCCTCTCCTTGTGTTATCCCACCATGTGTTTGTGTACCCTTGGGTATTTGTGTTCTTCCTGTCATTATGTGTTTATCTGATGAGAGTTATGTTGTAGAATTTTTCTAATACTATGTTATTTACTTTGTAAAGATTTTAGACATTACTTATCTGTTCTGTTTTGTTGCTCATGTGTGAAGTTGATGTTTCAAAAGTTATTTTGACCTTTTATGTATGTACTTATGTCATAATTCTTGTAACACTGTCGTGCATGTTTATTTCTATTCTTTTGTAAAGCCTGTTTTACTACAAATGTTATCTGTTTTGTGATGTTCCTTAATGATGTATTTTGTACCTTTGTTATTGTATTCTTATGTTATAAAATTGTAATTGACACCAGTTCATCAAATTAAGTAACTTATAAGTTACATATCACTGCACACGTTTCTGTTGGTCATAGTATATGGACAATATGTGAGAAGTTGGGACTGTTAGTGTTTGGACATGTATTAATAATTCAGCAAGGGACTGGTTAACAGCATTGCTGGTTCTAAGGACAATTCCAAAAACTTTGTGAGTGCACAAGTTGTGGTTTATGGAGTTGCCATATTATCTGCAAGACACTTCGATGCTGATTGTGCACCTGCACAGTCGCAACAGACGGCTTCTGGCCATCTCTACAAGGACTTAAATGGGTCTGTACCTCTGGTGGCCCATCAATACCATACTCTCTACCAGGACTACAGGGGGTCTGCTCTGTGATGACCTACCTACCAATATTCTTCAAAACTTCGACTGACTCGGCTGTGGGTTTGCTCTGTTGTGGCCCATTACCTGTCTGCATGTCAAGAGTCAGCACTGTCTTTCCGTTGGAAGGACAACACTACTTCTTCAAGACTGCATGGAAATCCACCACTTCCATGTGCATTCTCTTTTACTGCTCACACTTTGAGAAAAAAAAAACACTGCAATTTTACTGTGATGAATGATCAGGACTGTCTTCATGGACTGTGAGAAAATTTTAGCTTTAACATTGTATCAATAAGTGTGTGCATTTGATACCTTTGTTATTGCAATTATGAAAAATTTTATCAAATCATTATTGGCCACTGCCCAAAACAATTTGTAAAATTATTTGTGAGGAGCATGGGGGCTATGTAAGTAGGCTGTGTAGGTTTTTTTATTGGTAACGCCACGTAGCGCTCTGTATGAAAATCACTGGCTGTGCGGTGTGCAGTCTGTGGCTGGTTTGCATTGTTGTTGGCTATTGTAGTGTTGGGCAGCTGGATATTAACAGCGCCTAACGTTGCGCAGTTGGAGGTGAGCCGCCAGCAGTGGTGGATGTGGGGAAGTGAGATGGCGGATTTTTGAGAGCGGATGATCTGGACGTGTGTCCATCAGAAACAGTACATTTGTAAGAATGGATGTCATGAACTGCTATATATTATTATTACTTTTGAACGCTATTAAGGTAAATACATTGTTTGTCCTCTATCAAAATCTCTCATTTGGTAACTATGCCTATCAGTAGTTAGTGCCTTCAGTAGTTTGAATCTTTTATTTAGCTGGCAGTAGTGGCGCTCGCTGTATTGCAGTAGTTCGAGTAACGAAGATTTTTGTGAGGTCAGTGATTTGTGAAAGGTATAGGTTAATGTTAGTCAGGGCCATTCTTTTGTAGGGATTTTTGAAAGTCAGATCGCGTTGCGCTAAAAAATATTGTGTGTTAGTTTAAGCACAGTCATGTATAATTTTTCTAAGGGGACGTTTCATACTGTGTCTTTGTTCTCACACACAGCACCACTAACACTGGGTCTAGCTACACCATCGCTAACACTTGCCACATTCTCACATTTCTTCCTAATTACAAACCTGTCCATTTTAAACTGGACAGTAAGGGACGAAAGATTAACAACTGAACCGAGTCACAGTAAGACTAACTGACCACTGGCGATGCCCAGCTCCGGAATATTTACGTTCGCTGCCAACATTAGCTGCGGCCTGCGTAACAGTACTGTGCGTCTAAGACGAAGAAGCCATACAACAATAGTGTTGATTATTGTCAGGGCTGGCTCTAGGGAGGGGGCAGGGGCGAACGATGCCATCGCCCAGGGCGGCGGATTTTTGGGGGCGGCAAATCCATCTTGCGTAAATGAAGAAATGTGAGAATAAACAGGAAATACAAATTATTCATAAAATCAAGGGTCTTATTGAAAATTATCTGTGATACAGAAACAGTGTGCTCCGATTTACGAAAGAAACGTTTCCTCCAACAAAAATGGCTTAAAATGTATTGCACTGTGAACGTATCACTGACTGCTGCTTTGATCTTAATGACATATTCACAACAAGAGACGAATGAGTGTGATATGTGAAAATAAGGCGTCATGTATGAAATACAATTTGGGTAAAGTTGACTATGTCGGAACAGGGGGGTATCGGTGAGGGGGGAGGGGGGTACTTGACATGTTCGAGCGGGGCTGCAAAATCCCTGGAGCCGGTGCTGACTTGTGTGGTGTTGTACCTAGTGATTGTCAATAGAATTTACAAAAATGAATGAAGAGTCTTTAAAGTTATCTAGTCCTTCTAGCGATCGTCATCAAATTCGGTGTCACTATTGCTCATTAGTTTCTTTTACAATTTTTTGTATTGTTAACAAAAGAGAAATAAAAAACGTGTCCTTTTCAGCCCGTTCCCACCTGGCGGAGCGTCTAATGGATTTTTTTGTGTATCTCACGTCCTTAGTTGGACGTTTGAGTGCTTCGGCTGTTTTCTGTCTGTCATATCGATCTGTCTTCGAATTTTGTGGCGTGGATCACTTGGATCAAATGGTTCAAATGGCTCTGAGGTCATCAGTCCCCTAGAACTTAGAACTACTTAAACCTAACTAACCTAAGGACATCACACACATCCATGCCCGAGGCAGGATTCGAGCCTGCGACCGTAGCGGTCTCGCAGTGCCAGACTGTAGCGCCTATTGGATCCCACGAACACCTATGACATCTATATTTTTTCTGTCAGCAGCTTTGCGTTCTCTTCAGACTACTCAAACGCTCGTGCAGCTCATGGTTGTTTGCTTTGGAAAGAGGGGGGGGGGGCGGGGGAGGGGACTAAACAGCGAGGATTGGCGAAGGATAGGGAAGGAAATCAGCCGTGCCCTTGCAAAACAACCATCTCGGCATCTGTGTGAAGTGATTTAGGAAAATCACGGAAAATCCAAATCAGGCTGGCCGGAGGCGAGATTGAACCGTCGTCCTGGCGAATGCGAGTCCAGTGTGCTAACCACTGCGCCATCTCGCTCGGTCGCAAATCATGTCAATAACAAAAGTAGTTCGCGCTTCGCACGCAAACCCGCAGATACATGCTCTCTGTACTGCCTGGGCCGGAACAGAGAAGACGGCAACTTCGTTTGATGCCTCTAAAAGACGCTTAACCAGCTGAAAATGAGCGAGCACCAGCGAATGTGAACCGAAGACAGCCGAATGCTGTACTCTCGCACATAAGAGAGAATTAGTTTGCGCTGTTTTCGTTACGGTGTAAACCAAACCACAAACATCTCTCTCGCAACTGCGACTCTCCTCATCGGTCGCTACGTGTTTCGAAATGGGGCGGGGTTGGGGGTGGGAGGTCGTGACGAATAGCGAGTCATGGGAGGCCGGCGCATGGGCGAAATGGACTCGAAGCCACAGCAACCTATACTTATCAGCGAGCGTGTCAGAGATTTTATTTGATAACATCTAAGGATCAGTGTCTGCTGATTTTACACACGTTAACACGCTTGTGTGAATATGAGTAATATAGAACTAGCAACTGGAGATTTTGTTTTCAGTTCATTTCAAAGGAGGAAAAAATGGGAAATTAGAATTTAGTGTTGTGGACTGGCAAGACAGCCAATCCACAGTGACGGGTAACCGAAAGGCACGCGTTTAACTCACGCAGGCTGGCGTGAGGTCTGAAACAGGATACGTAATGAATAAAGAAAAGTACGTAGCTGCTGGAATACTTAACTTTAACCCACAATTGGTGAACATTGGTCTTGTTACTGTACATGCTTCATTAGATACATAGCAAAGGATAATTGGCGCCTTGCTAGGTCGTAGCAATTGACTTAGCTGAAGGCTACGCTAACTATCGTCTCGGCAAATGAGAACGTAATTCTCAGTGAACCTTTCCTAGCAAAGTCGGCTGTACAACTGGGGCGAGTGCTAGTACGTCTCTCTAGACCTGCCGTGTTGTGGCGCTCGGTCTGCGATCACTGACAGTGGCGACACGCGGGTCCGACGTATACTACCGGACCGCGGCCGATTTAAAAGCTACCACCTAGCAAGTGTGGTGTCTGGCTGTGACACCACATTTAGCGTCTCCTCGACATAGCCGAGCTAGAGTAGGGTTGGTGGAGGAAACTGACTATGGACTCTTTGAAGGTTCCTACCTTCAAGGCCCCTGCCAGTTTTTGTTTGATCCGCATCGTTACTTGGCCTGCTTGTTCGTTTGTTGAGATCAACAACACTTTAGAACGAACAAAAGGTACACATTTAACCTTTTTTTTTTGCATGATGCTATTCAGAACCTATAATCCAAACTGACATTGTTTGCAAAAATATAGTGTTTAGATTTCCATTGTTTTATTGCCGATCAGTGAAAAGCCGTGAGCCAAGAGCTCGTCGTGCGCGTGAGGTCGAATCATCGCCGCTAATCCCGAGCAGAGCTGTTGGCCCCTGTGGAGCGCCCTGGTGGCCGTTTTCCCGGAGCTGGGGACAGACTCTGCCGATAACGGCTCTTACTCTAGCACCGTCGAATACCTCAGCCGGTATCATTTGACACGTTTGCGGAGAAGTGTACGTTCGTGTATAATTATTGTCGAGAGGCGTGGTACATGCAGGGTGATTCAGCCGTCACTGCTGATGTCGTTATAGGCAGCCTGCTGTCTTACGTCTTCAAAATCCACGCGCGAGATGTTCATGTCGTCTCTCTCGTTATGTGCAAACTGTTACACGTACAGAAAAAATGAACAGGACCTGTTTCTACGAAACTGAATGTAGATGAATTTTGTACTGGGATTTGCTTTCGCTGGAAGCTACGATTTTCGAGTTATTAAAAACAAAAATAAAAACAAGTACAAAAGCGCCCTTCAAACCCACCTCCACACTCATTCCTCATCAATCAGGATTTAGGGTATATTGTTCTTGGCATTCACCCCTAACACTGTAAAAAAATTTCCGATTACACGAAGTATTCCCGACATTCAATCTTCTTTGGCCTCTAGTGATTGGCCTGTTACGCCACCAGCAGAGTCGATTATTTGGTTAAAATTAATCATTTAAATGTGTCTGTGAGGGTAATGGACGGAAAACGATTTTTATAAAAATTCCGCTAAAACTGTACCCGTGGTCTAGGTGTAGCATGTCAGCCCATATTCATTGATCCAGCAATTCTTCCCATTTTCGCTGTGGACAGCTACGTTATTAGCGAATCTTATCAAAGACATATTTTCTTTCTGAGGCCTAATCCCACTCCTGAACGTTCTTTTTTTTCCTTCATTAATTCTTCGATGTCTAGATTGAACAGTAGCGCAAAATATTGCATCCAGGGCATAAACCCTTTTTAAGCTGAGTGTTTTGTTCTTGGCCTTCGACTGTTATTGTTTTCTCTTGGTTCTCGTACATATTGTTTATCACTCGTCTTTCCCTTTAGCTTACACATATTATGCTGAGGATTTTCTACAAGTTACCACATGTTGCGTTGCCGAACGCGTTTTCTTAGTCGACAGATCCTATGAACGTGTCTCGATGTTTCTTAGGACTTGCTTCCATTATCAACCGCAACGTCAGAACTGCCTCTTTGATGCCTTTACATTCCCAGACACCAAACTGATCGTCATATAACATATTCTTAATTTTGTTTTAGATTCCGCTGTATGTTATTCTTGATAGTGACTTGGATAAATGAACTGTTAAACTGATTTTCCAATAGTTTGCGCACTAATCTGCCCTTGCTATCATATCTTCCAACTTGAATAATCGTTTGTTTGCTACTTACCCTAATGATTGTAGAAATTTCCACGATGTTATCTATGGCTTCCGTTTTATTTGATCGCAAGTCTTTTCACAGTTCTGTTATCCCTTGACTCTAATATTGGACAGAATAAACCAATTAGACTTTTCACCATGGATTTTTGATGAGCTACATAGATCATTTCAAGGGAGATACTTCTGCTGATGGGGTGGTTTGTCTGTACGTAGCTCACCATGCTAATTTATCCCGCTTTAAAGTCCTCCCAGCCGCATCACGCCTGTAACCTGTATCCGTTTGAATTGGCTGACTGTAGTGAAGTCTTGGTCTTTCAGTTCAGTTTCACAGCCAACACTTCCCGCAGTTACCAAATGGACGTGTTTTAGATATCTTACGATGTTCGTAGGACACACACGATCTCTTCTTCTTTCGCTTAAATTGCGCCATTGATTTACCCTCTCCCCCCCCCCCCCCCCAAATTACATTCAGTACCCCTTCATTATTTACCCTGTCGAATATTCGTTATTCTTCTGTATTACCAAATTTAGAAAGTTACTGAGACGGGTGTTACGATTAATCAAGGAAAACCTCCAGTTGGGAAACGGGGCCACCGCCAGTTTAGACCACGTGGCTTCTCGGAACAACAGCCAACTCTCCACCGCCACGCCACGCCGCGGTCTCATCGTAGGACATTCTCTTGTTCCAGATTTTAAAAACCGACCGACCGACTCGTCACCGCTAAGCAACCAACCGGCCATCCCCCCAACGATCTTATTCCCTTACACAAGGCTAACAGGAAGCAACGACTCGAAGATCGATAAGATCAGACACGCCGCCAGAGGGGAATCTCAAAAGAATCGTACGCAGCATAACGATAAATGTGAAAGAATCAATTAACGATGGACTGGAAGGACTCAGAACAATCTTTACAGCGCGATATATGTTGAGAGCCGACACACGGCTCAGTTTCTACTCTCTTCTTTTTTACACTACTTATGGTTCACGTTTTACTTATGTACCCCAAGGCTACATTCAAGACAAATACCTTCAGAAAAGGCTGTCTGTATTCGATGACACCAATGAACATTTTTCAGACTTGCTTTTCTTGCTATTGCTAGTCTGTATTTTATATCCCTTCTGTTTCAGTCACTGACAGTTCTTTTGCTGCCTTTATAGTAATTTTGGTGTCTCATTTCCTATTCTAATCTCCTTAGGATAGTATTTCTTCATTCGACTGCATTGCGTTACGGTAGTTTTACTTTCGTTGATGTTCATCTTAAACACTATTTTCATGACACTATCCATTCTGTAAGGGAAATATCAGTTAGGTTTTTGTGAGGTATAGCGACCACTTCCGGAGAGGGACACCACATTTTCGGTTTTTCTGACGGACTAGAGCCAGTACGACACATTTTAAGTGAATGCTGTATATCCTCCCAAAATACAGCGTTCAAGGCATTTTACCAAACTGTATTAATACATTTGTCAGGAATATTATCGTTTCCCTAAGCTTTTTAGTGTGGTTCAAAGTATTTAATACTGTTTTGTTTATGTACATAGTCAGACTGAAGTATATGTATTCTATTGGTTTTATTTTTTAAATTTTACCTCGTATTCCTTTAGCTTCTTTTCAAATTTCTTACGTTTCAACAGAGTTATAGTAGAATATCTTAATCATTACATCACAAGACTCGAGTTTCTTTCTGTGACATCTTCATGCCCCACGCCTTATCTGAAAATGAACCAACCAGAGAGCTTGTAGGCCAGTACACCCATATTTACTTCTCTCCAATCACTGCATCAGTATTGTACTGACCATTAAAATGAAACAGGCCAGTCAGTTCGTAGCTGCCATTTTCAAATTTCATCTCACAACTGATTACACACACACACACACACACACACACACACACATACACATTTCAATCTCTCAAACACAGGCCAGTAACTTACTAGCCATTAAAAAGAAACAGCCAATCGGTTTGTAGCCCCTGAGCTGCCACTTTGGTTATGTTAAAAAATATCCAAACGATCTGCATGTTGCATAATTTAAAACCCATGTTCGAAAGTGTGCAAACAATATGAGTTTTCCATAAACTGGTTCTATGCTATAAAGTACCCAAACAACCTGAATTTGGCGCCATGCTGAAACGTATCCAAACTCTATGAAATTTGTGAAAACTGGTGCCACGTTCAATACCATCTGACTGCCCTTAGTTTTGCGCCATGTTAAGGGTATTCGATTATTTGTCAAGAATATATTAAGATTTTGGCACTAGTGGTGAAACTTGGCAATAGTGATCTAACTTATAGCTTTAGAAGGACTTGTTAATCAGTTTAGCTTGATCTCTTCATCACACTTGATATATCGCAAATGAAGCCCCTATATTAAATATTCCCACACCCAAGTTGTCTGTATTATTTATAAAAAATCATGTAAGTACACACACACACATACACACACAACGTTTATGTTAAGTATCACAATTTTATTTCTCTACCTAAAATATCTGTCCAAGTTGATACCGAAAACATGACTGCAGACTATCAAATTAAGTGCCCCAGTGCTATTCCCACATCTAGGTTTGATCTAGAACAGTTAAAAGCACATCTGATTAAAACAAATATGCTAAGCAGGCAACTGATACTTCATTTTAGGCCTATTGAGACCATGTACAGAAAGAAACCTGACAAACCCTACAAATGTAGAACACAGATGTTGACTAAATACTGCTACCTAGGCAAGCAATTATAGGTGAACTACTGTTCTGTAACTGCCAGCTACTGGAAAGGTGCAATTGATGTGCAGCTTACACTTGACACTTAAAACACGACTGTTCACTCTCAAATGAAGTGGTATAGTGATTTTTCCCATGTGTCAGCTATCTGTAGACCCTAAAACTCATAAAAATACGTAAAGATATTGGCGTTTAGATCTTAGGCCAACTTGAGGCTACGATACTGGTGGGACAAAGATCGAACTTTCACTGTCTGAGATTTTTAGATTTCTTTTGGTAATGGTTCATGTCACAAAGCAGCGTTTTAGGGGGCCAGATGATAGTAAATCATGTTCTACAGAAGAAACATTATGAGCTATATTTTTTTTTTTTTTTTGGGTCATCAGTCTACTGACTGGTTTGATGCGGCCCGCCACGAATTCCTTTCTAGTGCTAACCTCTTCATCTCAGAGTAGCACTTGCAACCTACGTCCTCAATTATTTGCTTGACGTATTCCAATCTCTGTCTTCCTCTACAGTTTTTGCCCTCTACAGCTCCCTCTAGTACCATGGAAGTCATTCCCTCATGTCTTAGCAGATGTCCTATCATCCTGTCCCTCCTCCTTATCAGTGTTTTGCACATATTCCTTTCCTCTCCGATTCTGCGTAGAACCTCCTCATTCCTTACCTTATCAGTCCACCTAATTTTCAACATTCGTCTATAGCACCACATCTCAAATGCTTCGATTCTCTTCTGTTCCGGTTTTCCCACAGTCCATGTTTCACTACCATACAATGCTGTACTCCAGACGTGCACCCTCAGAAATTTCTTCCTCAAATTAAGGCCGGTATTTGATATTAGTAGACTTCTCTTGGCCAGAAATGCTTTTTTGCCATAGCGAGTCTGCTTTTGATGTCCTCCTTGCTCCGTCCGTCATTGGTTATTTTACTGCCTAGGTAGCAGAATTCCGTAACTTCATTGACTTCGTGACCATCAATCCTGATGTTAAGTTTCTCGCTGTTCTCATTTCTACTACTTCTCATTACCTTCGTCTTTCTCCGATTTACTCTCAAACCATACTGTGTACTCATTAGACTGTTCATTCCGTTCAGCAGATCATTTAATTCTTCTTCACTTTCACTCAGGATAGCAATGTCATCAGCGAATCGTATCATTGATATCCTTTCACCTTGTATTTTAATTCCACTCCTGAACCTTTCTTTTATTTCCATCATTGCTTCCTCGATGTACAGATTGAAGAATAGGGGCGAAAGGCTACAGCCTTGTCTTACACTCTTCTTAATACGAGCACTTCGTTCTTGATCGTCCACTCTTATTATTCCCTCTTGGTTGTTGTACATATTGTATATGACCCGTCTCTCCCTATAGCTTACCCCTACTTTTTTCAGAATCTCTAACAGCTTGCACCATTTTATATTGTCGAACGCTTTTTCCAGGTCGACAAATCCTATGAAAGTGTCTTGATTTTTCTTTAGCCTTTCTTCCATTATTAGCCGTAACGTCAGAATTTCCTCTCTCGTCCCTTTACTTTTCTTAAAGCCAAACTGATCGTCACCTAGCGCATTCTCAATTTTCTTTTCCATTCTTCTGTATATTATTCTTGTAAGCAGCTTCGATGCATGAGCTGTTTAGCTGATTGTGCGATAATTCTCGCACTTGTCAGCTCTTGCCGTCTTCGGAATTGTGTGGATGATGCTTTTCCGAAAGTCAGATGGTATATTGCCAGACTCATATATTCTACACACCAACGTGAATAGTCGTTTTGTTGCCACTTCCCCCAATGATTTTAGAAATTCTGATGGAATGTTATCTATCCCTTCTGCCTTATTTGACCCTAAGTCCTCCAAAGCTCTTTTAAATTCCGATTCTAATACTGGATCCCCTATCTCTTCTAAATCGACTCCTGTTTCTTCTTCTATCACTTCAGACAAATCTTCACCCTCATAGAGGCTTTCAATGTATTCTTTCCACCTATCTGCTCTCTCCTCAGCATTTAACAGTGGAATTCCCGTTGCACTCTTAATGTTGCCACCGTTGCTTTTAATGTCACCAAAGGTTGTTTTGAATTTCCTGTATGCTGAGTCTGTCCTTCCGACAATCATATCTTTTTCGATGTCTTCACATTTTTCCTGCAGCCATTTCGTCTTAGCTTCCCTGCACTTCCTATTTATTTCATTCCTCAGCGACTTGTATTTCTGTATTCCTGATTTTCCCGGAACATGTTTGTACTTCCTCCTTTCATCAATCAACTGAAGTATTTCTTGTGTTACCCATGGTTTCTTCGCAGCTACCTTCTTTGTACTTATGTTTTCCTTCTCAACTTCTGTGATGGCCCTTTTTAGAGATGTCCATTCCTCTTCAACTATACTGCCTACTGCGTTATTCCTTATTGCTGTATCTATAGCGTTAGAGAACTTCAAACGTATCTCGTCATTCCTTAGTACTTCCGTATCCCACTTCTTTGCGTATTGATTCTTCCTGACTAATGTCTTGAACTTCAGCCTACTCTTCATCACTACTATATTGTGATCTGAGTCTATATCTGCTCCTGGGTACGCCTTACAATCCAGTATCTGATTTCGGAATCTCTGTCTGACCATGATGTAATCTAATTGAAATCTTCCCGTATCTCCCGGCCTTTTCCAAGTATACCTCCTCCCCTTGTGATTCTTGAACAGGATATTCGCTATTACTAGCTGAAACTTGTTACAGAACTCAATTAGTCTTTCTCCTCTTTCATTCCTAGTCCCAAGCCCATATTCTCCTGTAACCTTTTCTTCTACTCCTTCCCCTACAACTGCATTCCAGTCGCCCATGACTATTAGATTTTCGTCCCCCTTTACATACTGCATTACCCTTTCAATATCCTCATACACTTTCTCTATCTGTTCATCTTCAGCTTGCGACGTCGGCATGTATACCCGAACTATCGTTGTCGGTGTTGGTCTCCTGTCGATTCTGATTAGAACAACCCGGTCACTGAAATGTTCACAGTAACACACCCTCTGCCCTACCTTCCTATTAATAACGAATCCTACACCTGTTATATCATTTTCTGCTGCTGTTGATATTACCCGATACTCATCTGACCAGAAATCCTTGTCTTCCTTCCACTTTACTTCACTGACCCCTACTATATCTAGATTGAGCCTTTGCATTTCCCTTTTCAGATTTTCTAGTTTCCCTACCACGTTCAAACTTCTGACATTCCACGTCCCGACTCGTAGAACGTTATCTTTTCGTTGATTATTCAATCTTTTTCTCATGGTAACCTCCCCCTTGGCAGTCCCCTCCCAGAGATCCGAATGGGGGACTATTCCGGAATCTTTTGCCAATGGAGATATCATCATGACACTTCTTCAATTACAGGCCACATGTCCTGTGGATACACGGTTCGTGTCTTTAATGCAGTGGTTTCCATTGCCTTCTGCATCCTCATGTCATTGATCATTGCTGATTCTTCCGCCTTTAGGGGCAATTTCCCACCCCTAGGACAAGAGAGTGCCCTGAACCTCTATCCGCTCCTCCGCCCTCTTTGACAAGGCCGTTGGCAGAATGAGGCTGACTTCTTATGCCGGAAGTCCTCGGCCGCCAATGCTGATTATTTATCAAAATTTAGGCAGTGGCGGGGATCGAACCGGGGACCGAAGACGTTTCGATTATGAATCAAAGACACTACCCCTAGACCACAGGTACCCTCATCAGCTATATTATTGATCCACTAATATAGCTTTTTTATTACATTTCATCTGGGATCTACTTGTCGTATCATATTTATCCACCATCATTACAGTTTTTCGACACTTTAGCACAACAAAGCACACTAAAAATGACATGATTTTATGATATTTTTGACTTAACGACGTATTTTCATAAATCAATGTTAACTTCAGACTGCTCCAAATACACAACATAAATATACATCATGGCCAAAGACAATGATGGACAAGGCTCTACACAAAGAGGAAAGTTTCATATCTTGAAATACAATCGTTGCACCAAAATGAAATTATTTGTGGAATACATGAAGTTTTTGAGTGCGAAACACATGTGTGCAAATGTAATTACAGATATCTAATTGTGAATAAAAATCTGATATTCGCAGCAAAATAAAATTTTTTGTGCTTTTTATCAAAAAATGTGAAGATTTTTTAGTGCAACAGAACTACCCTAACCTAAATGTTCTGTAGTAGCAAGCAAAATCACATGGCTTGCATAAGAGACCTACTGATTTAACTTACAGGTTAAGCTGTACTTGTCAATAATCTAAGTTCGATGTTTGTACCGCATTTTAAGGAAATCAAAAATTGTTTGGCACTACTGCTGATCTAACTCATAGTTTAAGGTGCACTGACTGATGAGAACAGTTTGATCTTCAAACCATAATAAACAATGCCATTTCCACAACTAAATCAATAATAATATTCATCACAGGCTCATTGTAGTTAGGCTAAAATCGATAGTAAAGTCAGCCACACGTTATAGTGATCTGCGGCTAGGATATAAGTTTTAACCTTGCAGGTCTACATGCCACTTCACCCCGCAGATCGCCATTTTACAGCAAATTTGTAAAAATTCCTCCATATATCCAGATGTTGCAGCAAAATTATTGCAGATTACCCATACATCACCATTATTCCTTAAAATTGTATCAAATTTCCCATGTACTGAAATATTACAGTAAAATTGTCCTATATATTGCCATGTTACAGTAAAATTGTAACAAACTGCCCTATAAACCATCATGGTACAGCAAAAGTGTAGCAAAATGTTCCTGTAAAAGCAAAATTGTGACAACATGCTCCATACATCATAGTGTTACATCAAAATTACGACAGATTGCTGCACACATTGTCATATTGCAAGGAAACTGTAACAGTTTGCCCCCTGCACTGATCTCCTACAGTGAAAATGTAGTGAACTGTTCCATACATTGTTTGCTTCAACAAAAGTATAAAAAACTGCCCCATATGCTGACAAGTTAAAGAAAAATTGTAACAAATTGCTCCATATATGATCGTGTTAAAGTAAAATTGTAACAAATTTTGCCCTATACATCGTCACATTACAGCAAAATTGTAAAAAAAAAAAAATGGTCTATACATCACTGTTTTACTGCAGATTTGTAACAAATGTCCGATAAAGCATAAAGCTGTAGCAAATTCCTAACAAATTACCCCATAAATCACCACTGGTAATTGCACTTGTAATAAATTGTCCCACATATCACATATTTGTGGATACTAATTGGACAATAATGGCCAGCAGACATGACGACTACCACTACCATGGCAGATACTATTGTGGGGCAACAACGGTCAGTTGAGACGTTGACTGCCATTACCTTGATCATGGTGAAAAAAATTACCCAAAATGCATGGTTTTATTCAACAACTGAGAAAAATAATTTGCTGAAAGTGGGTGTCAGCTACTGAATGTCCCTCGCTTTATATTGAGTTACAAATAAGCATCAATGGAAATTGCAACAAATTGCCTTACACATTGTCATTTTACGAGTATAGCAAAACTGTGACAGATTCCGCATATATTGTCACGTTATAGCAAAAATTGTAACAAATTTCCCTATACATCGACATGTTTGGCAGAATTGTTACACAATGCCCTACACACCAGCATGACACAGAAAAGTATAAAATGAAATTGAAACAATCTGCCCCATAGCCAAATGCATGGTGACAGTGTCTGTGCCATAACCTGACAGTGGGTGTCAGCTACTGGATCTTAAAATTGTACTGTAACACGAGAAGCTGATAACAGTACAAGTAAAGGAAAAAATTGCCCTAGTGCTTTTAGGGCTCTTAGACTGAGGATTCCACACAAACTTAATTATGTATAAATATAGTTCATCCAGCGAGGAAATCGAGAATTTCAACGATTTCTTGCTTCTTGTCAGTATCAATACTGGCAAGATATTTGTCCCAGGAATTCCAAGAGAGTATCAAAATCTCTACTGTGGTTCCTCAGATAAGCCTGGACATACAACGAGAGGCGAGCAGGGGACTTTGATTTATATATGTAGAGAGAGAAGATTTAATAAAATATTTTTTTATTTACTTAAGAAAACGTGACTACAACTTACATTTTATGTTTCCATACTGTAATGTTTGTCTATTATGCCTTTAATGTATGATGAATGCAATGTATGTTCAAAAAGCAAAAGATATTTTTTCATCGTTATCATCATTTAACAGTTCCAGTTTCCCAGGTACTGGTAATGAGCCTCTTCCACTTTGTCCTGTCCAAATACACCTGTTCACAGAGAACATCATCCACTGTCCATCCTCTGGTCACTAGATCAGCCTTAATCAAGTGCATCAATCGGGTTTGAGGCCTTCCTTGATGTCTTTTCCCATCCACCTGTCTTTCCAAATTTATTTTGGCTGTTCTAGTTGGCTCCATTCTCATTACTTGCCCATTCCATCGAAGTCTAGATGCGCCAATTCGAACTAATAGGGATGTCTTTATTCCGGCGTCTTTCCTCACCTCCTCATTCCTTAACTTGTCCATCTTGGTCTTCTAGATGGTGGATCTAAGAAATTTCACCTCTGATGTTTGCAGCCTTGATGATTCTCTACTTGTGAGGGTACATGTTTCGGTACCATAGGTCAATATTGGTATGAAATAGCTACGAAACATCATCAGTTTGGCTGGTTTTGGAATCAAGTCATCCAATAAAGTGCTTTTACTTGTTGGTGATTTCATTTCTGAAAAAATTATCACTGGAGATTACACTTCCAGGGTAAGCAAAACTGTCCACACACTCTAGTTGGTGGTCTCCTAGTTTTACACTTGCTGGTTGTCCATCTCTGTTGAATGCATTCACCATTGTCTTGGTCTTGCTGATGTTGAGGTTATATTTCTGGAACTGAGATTTCCATTCATCGAGTCTGATCTGTACTTCCTCTTCAGTTTCACTCCGTATCATGATGTCATCAGCAAAGGCAAATGTATTCAGTTCAGCTGACTTATCTTTGACGTTCTTCATTGTAGTATCTATAACAGTGATTAACAGTAGTGGGGACAGTGCACTTCCTTGCTGAACTCCGCTCTTGGTCTCAAATCATGGTGATCGTCCTTTTCGAATTCGTACACAGCTAGTACAGTCTTTGTACAACATCTGAATTTTTCTTATTAGCCCTTCAGGCATACTCTTTTTCCTCAGTCATTCCCAGATCTTACCTCTTATAACACTATCGCAGGCTTTTTCTATATATCCAGGAATACAATGACCAGGTTCTTGCCTTTCTCCCAATACTTTTCCCATGAACATGTGGGCGCTAAAAATTAGATCTATTGTTGATCTGTTATTTCTGAACCCATATTGTGCCTCCTTGAGCTGTGGTTCTATAATAGTTCTCAGTCCCTTTTCTGTGATCTTCTGAAGCATTTTCAGCCCATGAGACAATAGGGTTATTCCTCTATAGTTGGTGGGTTTCCGCCAGCTACCTTTCTTAAACAGGTGAATTATTACATCCTTGCTCCAATCCGCAGGTATTTTGTTATCTACCCATATGGCATTGAGTACTCGGTGCAGCCATGGTATGCCTTGGATACCTGCTGCCTTTATCATGTCTGCGTTCACTTCATCTGCACCTGAAGATTTTGCTTTAAGCATAGATTTTAAGGCTGCCTCTGTTTCTGTACAAGTGATGGGAGTTTGCGCATTGCAAGTTGGATTTCCAGTTCTGTATTTGGTTCTTCGACTGATCTATTTAATAGGTGGTCAAAATGGTTTTTCAGGACTTCCCTCATGTCACTTTGTGTCCTAACCAGATTTCAATTTTTTATGTGATTTGATTATAATTAAACAAGTTTCATATTTTTTACTGTACTTGTAGTGCAAAACATTGCTATTTGCTGACTTTCATGATTCTAGGTCAATGTAAAGTATGCTATAGATTATGATCAGTGAGTTGGTGAGTATCAGAATCTGTGACATAAAAGGCAGTATCTTTCGATTGAACTGACGTACAAGCTTACAATTTTTATGACGCCAAGGAAACACAGACCTTAATATATGACATAAATTTGAACTTGATACAGATAACTCTTCCTGAGAAAAAGGGTTCTCAACAGTCAGACAGACAGAACGATAGACAGACAGACAAACAACAAACCGATCCAATAAGGTTTCTGTTTTTATGGACTGTTGCATGGAACTCTAAAAGCCCAGAAACTGTTAAACTGTAATTAAATCACATAAAATGTTTTTACCATTTCTTATCTACAGCTCTGTTCATTTGTTGAGGTCTTCGTTTTCTCAGGAACAGGCAGAGGTACCAAATTGAAGTTTATGTTAAATACTAACATCCATGGACCCTTGGTGGTGTAAATAATTTAAGCTGGTATGTCCATGGAATTCGAAAATATGTCTCCACTTGGGATGGTACTTTGTAGCTTTTGCTTTTAAGTGTGCTTTTAAAAATAAAATAATAAGTTTGTCCCTGATGATATTAATCAAAGAGACAAATGAAAATATACCTAGGTGCAAAATATGGCACATATTTTGATACTCACAAACTCACTCATGAGTATCTGTAGATGAACTATTTACGTTCATGTCAGGAATGGTGGGCCAGTGGTAAAAGATGTGCCAGGAAACAGAGAGGTCGTTTTTCAGTTTTCATTTTAAGCCTGACATCACCTCTCAGTGATGTCAGGAGTGGCCAGAAACGTAGTCAGCACAGTAGAGTGAAGGTTCGCCAGTTGGATAACTGGGGTAGTTTAGGAGCAAACAAATTACTCAAGCCGTATGTAATAGAAAGACCTGCATAAGGCCATTGAGCCAAATGAACTTACTATTATTATCTACATATACAATTAAGTTTGCTTGAAATCCTCATAGCACAAGTCCTACTTGCACTTGACCAGTTTTTATATGTAGCCTCATTAGGACTCAAATTAGGTGCCATTTGCCTGCTTAACAGGTTATTTTTAGCCACATGTGTTTAGTACTGCTATCGAACAATTTAGGTGTGGAAATAGTATTGAGGTACCTGGTTTAAGAGTGTACAGTCATGTTTTTAGGCATAAATTTCGATGGATATTTTAGGTATGGAAATAACATTTGACACAAAAATTGTGTGTGTCTGTGTGTGTATGTGTGTGTGTGTGTGTGTGTGTGGCAGTGTGTGTGTGTGTGTGTGTGTGCGCGCGTGTATGTTCATGGTGGGTGGTCGCAGACGTGTGTACATACATGTCAGATGAAATTTACTGATGACGCTCTCTTGGATAGGAGGGTGTGGCTTCTTACATCATGGGTAGTCCATAAAATACTGTGAATGTGACCTCACAAATGTAAACAAAATGTTCTGAAGCAGTACAGTAGGTATGAGATTGATCTTCTGATACTGCACAGCCCTGAAATGACACTTGATAGTGACGAATGCATTTGACCATCGATAAACGATACCGGCTCAATACATGACTGAGACACATCCCTCCTTAGGGTGTGGGACTGCACGACTGAGACATGCGCTGATATGTGGCCAACAACACACTATCCTATGACGATCATCAGGCATCAAATAAATCTTGTACGCGCTGACGAAGAGAACACGATAATATGGTGCCACTGATGCATTCTCGATTCCAAATATTCTCTTGCCCACCTGTTTCCCAAACCATGGTGCTTTGCACAGCTGTTCGTAATGCACACTTTGAGGCCAAGTCGACCTTATAAGTAGGCTGTTTAGGTTTTTATGTTGGTAACGTCTCGTAGCGCTCTGAATGAAAATCACTGGCTGTGGTGTGTTCAGTCTGTGGCTGGTTGGCATTCTTGGAATATTCGGTATTGCAGAGTTGGGTAGTTGGATGTGAACAGCGCGTAGCGTTGCGCAGTAGGAGGTGAGCCGCCAGCAGTGGTGGATGTGAGAAGAGAGATGGCAGAGTTTCGAAAGCGGACGATCTGGACATGTATCAGACAGAGAAACGAAATTTGTAAGACTGGATGTTATAAACTGATATATATTTACATTATGACTTTTGAACACTATTAAGGTAAATATATTGTTTGTTCTCTATCAAAATCTTTCATTTGCTAACTATGCCTATCAGTAGTTAGTGCCTTCCGTAGTTAGAATCCTTTATTTAGCTGGCAGTATTGGCGCTCGCTGTACTGCAGTAGTTCGAGTAACGAAGATTTTTGTGAGGTAAGTGATTCATGAAAGGTGTAGGTTATTGTTAGTCAGGGCCATTCTTTTGTAGGGATTATTGAAAGTGAGATTGCGTTGCGCTAAAAATATTGTGTGTCAGTTTATTGATGATCAGAATAAGTAAAGAGAGAAATGTTTGAGCTCGTTCAGTTTTGCCCAGCTATTTGAAAATCAAATAACGTAAGGGGTTTACCAGCACAGTAATTCATAAATTTTTCTAAGGGTGGGTTTCAACCTTTGGGGATGGTTCGTACTTTCTGAATTTGCACTGTCTACCCAGTAGCCTCCAAAGGGGTACCTCTCATCCACATTTTGTAGCTATCAGTCAGTGACCAAAACAATGGAGCTTTTCAATGCTCTTTTTTTCTCACCATAGCAGCTGAATATTCCAATGACATCTATGTTATGTAGTCAATTTAGCGGACAATTTTCTGTGTCTACAGTCTTCCTTGCTGTAAAGTGACAATGTTGCCATGTTATAAGCTTGATATGGCCCTTAGACGCACGTTGAGAAATTGAAAACTGTACACAAGCCTCATTGTGCCATTCGTGTTTGGAAACACTGGGTACTGCGACCTAAATAAGGCTGAAAATTATGGCTGTCACTATTTCCACTTGGGATGGTACTTTGTAGCTTGTGCTTTTAAGTGTGCTTTTAAAAACATAATAATAAGTTTGCCCCTGATGATATTAATCAGCGAGACAAATGAAAATATACCTACGTGCAAAATATGTTAAATAACGAGCCGCAACTACAAATATTTAGTTTTTAAATAATAAAAGTTTATTGTTTTAAGTATTCACTGGTTAATTCAAAGACTGGTGAAATGAACTATACGAATAAGAGGTTAGTAAACGAGTCGAGCCCCCAATACAGCGTTTATTGAACTCGGTATATAAATGTAAATAAATTACGAACAGCTGGAAAAACAGACTGCGTTCACAGCTAACCGTTAATTGAAGCTAAGTCTCATATCAAATCGCACCAAATCGGAGTGTAATCGACCAAAATGTCTATTAGTAGCACAATATTATAAATCCTAAGTCCCTCATAGGCAATATGCTGTAAAGACCAACCCCAGTGCACAGAATCAGAACCCCAAACCCACTCTTCACGGAAATATCACAAGTACTGCCAGTCTGGTGGCACAAAATAATCAGAATCCTGACTAGTGGTGAATTATTCTCAGTCCACATTGAAATCTCGCGAAATAATTATAAGTGTTGCTACTGAATACCCGAAAAATTTCTGTCCTCCAAAACAAGGGCAACTGGAATACCAGACTAGCATAAGTGTTGCCTCACTCAAATCGTTCTGAACACTGCCCGATAGCAAGATGGCTGCCACCCTCTTGTAGCTTCGGTTCTCCCCTCCACGTAAAATCTGACAGGTACGTCACTTAACTAATTTCCTAACCAGTCTAATCTACATCTTTTGATACATAAATAACATTGAAATTCTGACTGCACTAGTAGATATAAGCTAAAAGTATAGCCAGATAGATATCTTATATTTAATTCCATATACAATAGTTAACCCAATACTAAAGTTTAAACAACTGAAAAACTTGGTTGCAGTGCATGGAAAGAGTTCATACTCCTTATGCCATCAACGATTACAACAATTATACGCTGATCACCCCGAACATTATGACCACCTACATTGCCTAATAGCCGGTATGTCCAGCTTTGGCATGGGTAATAGAGACGACGCAATGAGGCCTTGGTTAGTCGCTGGAGGAATTGGCACAACATCTGCGCACACGAGTCACCTAATTCTCGTAAAGTCTAGGGAGGGGCCGATGAGCTCTGACGCCAGATTCAATCACATCCCAGATGTGTTCGATTGGGTTCATATCTGGCGAGCTGGGAGGGGGGGGGGGGCAAGTCAACTCGATCTCGCCATTGTGTTCCTCGACCCACTGCATCATACTCCTCGACCCACTGCATCATACTCCTGGCCTTGTGACATGACGCATTATCTTGTTGAAAAATGCAGCTGCCGTCATGAAACAAGATTTTCATGAAGGGATGTACGTGGTCTGCAAACAGTGTACGATCATCTTTGGCCGCCATTGTGCGTTGCATGAGCTCTACTGGACCCATGCATACCCTCTTGAATGTTCTCCAGATCTTATGGAGCAGCTGCCAGCTCGCCACCATCCCACGGTATAGGTGTCAAGGAGCTGTTCCTCTGGAAGACGACGGATTCGAACCCTCACATCGGCTTGATGAAGAAGGTATCGGGACTCATCAGACCATGCAACGCTCTGCCACTGCGCCAAAGTCCAGTGCCGATGGTCACGTGTCGGTTTCTGTAGTAGCTGCCGATGTCATGGTGTTAACATTGGTACATCCACGGGTCATCAGTTCAAATGGTTCAAATGGCTCTGAGCACTATGGGACTTAACATCTGAGGTCGTCAGTCCCCTTGAACTTAGAACTACTTAAACCTAACTAACCTAAGGACACCACACACACCCATGCCCGAGGCAGGATTCGATCCTGCGACCGCAGCGGTCACACTGTTCCAGACTGTAGCGCCTAGAACCGCTCGGCCACATCGGCTGTCTGTCTGTGTGTATGTTTGCAATACGTTTCACTTACTTTTTCTGGTTTTCTCATTCTGTAACGGCAGTTGCAACCCCAACAGGCGCCATTTCGAAAATCTGGTTATCCAGTCCTGTGGATAGCGCAAAGTGACCGAGTGGCATTTGATCCGGTCAAGACAGCACCAGAATGTACATTGTTACTCGTAATACTTTATGCGGAAGGTCGTGCCACACCGTACGTAACTTTCTTACATAGGGTTAATCTAGATCTACATCTATACTTCTGAAGCCACCTTACGGCATGTGGCAGAGGGCATTACGGTGACTCTGCCTTTTCTCCACTTCCCTGTTCCATTCGAGAATAGCGCAGTAAAATTTCGCAATACCTCTAATTCCTATGATATTTACTTCATGGTCGTTTTGGGACACATGTATGTGGAAGGAATGTTATGCGACTGTACCTGGAAAATACTCTTTCGTTGCCTGCTCCAGAAGCATACTACAAACATTTTATCCAAAGGAATAACTAATCTATAGTCATGCTACAGCAATCCTGCCCATTACAATTACTATATTCTTACAAGAAGGAGGCTTGCTTTGTTCCATATCCGTTCATATGGAATATTGAGGAATTATCATAATCTGTAACCCACGTATACTTTTTATTCATTTAACTGTGAATGTGTTCAGTTCTTTTATTAGCCATGGAATTTTTGCTTCTAGTCTCAGATGTACTTAGATAGCAACGTTTATTTAAAAAAAAAGAATTATGGAGATACACGCACATTATCATTTGCCCTATACGAGGGCGTACCCAACAGTAATGCATGCGAATTTTTATGTAAAAACTGTTAAAGTCTTTGTATAAAACAAACGTTATGGACAATCCACATCTTTATTATTCATATTGTTACAGGTAATTGTGTCACCAGGACATGGATGGAGCAATTTATCGATTTGAAACAACGTTAACAATTCAAAAATTTATTTTAAATAACTATCTTCAGGTTGAAACCTTCTGCCCGTGTTTGTTTTTGGAGTGGACCCGCATTGAGCAAAACACAATTTTTTTTATCTTATTCTATTTTCCAGACATGTTTTGCTGAAGTTTCAGCATCATCAATCTTTCTATAAAACAGGAAAAATGATCGTTACTGACTGTACATATGAAAGTTGAGTTTTTAAGAGAGCATTTACAATTTTGAAAAACAACGTTTTGTATATATTCCTTGTTACCACATGCTGTGGTTTTCCTGGATTTTATGTTTTTATTGCAGTTCTTTTCTTTCGCAGTGTTTCATCAGTAACAATATAGAACTTAATGTAGAACAGTTATTTACTTCGAAAATTTACAGTTACGAATGTTGTGGTTAAACCTGACATAAACTAATTCTTTCGGCAAGATCGTGTGTTTGTTTGTGTGTCTGTGTGTATTCAAATGGTTCAAATGTCTCCGAGCACTACGGGACTTAATTTCTGAGATCATCAGTCCCCTAGAACTTATAACTACTTATACCTAACTAACCTAGGGACATCACACACACCCATGCCCGAGGCAGGATTCGAACCCGCGACCGTAGCGGTCGCGCGATTCCATACTGTAGCGCCTAGAACCGCTCGGCCACCCCGACCGGCTGTCTGTGTGTATGTTTGCAATACGTTTCACTTACTTTTTCTGGTTTTCTCATTATTTTCACTGTGAAGACCTACACGAGGTAATTTTCACTATCACTGTTTGTGTATGTGTGTGTGTGTGTGTCTGTGTGTGTGTGTGTTCGGAAAAGGGGGCGGGGTTCACCAAACTTTGTCACCTATAACTCAACAACAATACTCAACACAGTTGTCCAATACAGTGTAAACACTTCCAATGAAACTAATTCCTCAAGCAAACCAATATTTAAAAAATTACATTACAGCAGTACCAATATTTACATTAAAATTTGCAGTTTAACATCTTGAAATCTGAACGTTCTATGCGAGTCTTTCAGTTATTGTTCTTCGTTGTAATTGTCAGTTATCTTCATATAACCTAAACCAGTAAGCAACGGCCTCGCCTCCTCGCTTACTCACGATGCAGAATATGCGTAACCAAATCAACTACTAAATCTTTAAACTCTCGAGAATATACGAGGGCCGTTCAGAAAGTAACCTCCGGTTGATTTTAAAAAATACACCAAGTTAAATAAAAATATTTTAATATATACATCTTACAACTACATCTTTGCACTATTTTTCTACATAGTCTCCATAGCGATTGAGGCACTTATCGTATCTCTTCACAAGCTTTGAAATTCCTTCTGCATAAAAATCACCCGCTTGTGCCTGGAGCCAGCCTGTGACCGCATCTTTGAGCTCTTCGTCGTCATCAAACCGCTGTGACCCGAGCCATTTCTTCAAATGCATGAAGAGGTGATAATCACTTGGCGCCAGGTCTGGGCTGTAAGGTGGATGGTTGATAACGTCCCACTTGAAGGACTCAAGAAGGGCCGTTGTTCTGCGAGCAGAGTGAGGACGGGCGTTATCGTGCAAAAAAACGATACCGGAAGTCAGCATACCACGGCGTTTGTTCTGTATAGCCCGCCGTAACTTTTTTATTGTTTCACAGTACACGTCTTGATTAATGGTCGTACCACGTTCCATGAATTCAACCAACAACACCCCTTTGGCATCCCAAAGCACCGTTGCCATCAGTTTTCTGGCAGAAAAATCTTGCGAGGCTTTTCTTGGTTTGGTAGGCGAATTTGAATGTGCCCACATCTTTGATTGTTCTTTTGTCTCAGGGTTCACGTACTTAATCCAGGTTTCGTCACCGGTCACGATTCTGTTTAACAATGGTTCTCCTTCGTCCTCATAACGTGACAGAAAGTCTAATGCAGAGGCCATTCTTTGAGTTTTGTGGTGGTCGGTAAGAATTTTGGGCACCCATCGTGCACAGAACTTACGGTAACCCAATCTTGCTGTCACTATCTCGTACAAGAGAGTCTTAGAAATCTGTGGAAAACCAGTAGACAACTCCGACACTGAGAAACGTCGATTTTCACGAACTTTTGGATCAACTGTCTGAACGAGTTCGTCAGTCACCAATGATGGTCTACCACTCCTCTCTTCATCATGAACGTTTTCTCGTCCACTTTTAAATAAACGTACCCATTCACGGACAACTCCTTCACTCATAACTCTTGGTCCGTACACGGCACAAAGCTCACGATGAATAGCTGCTGCAGAATATCCTTTGGCTGTAAAAAACCTTATGACAGCACGCACTTCACATTTGGCGGGGTTTTCTATTGCAGCACACATTTCAAACTGCCACAAAAACTAAACTAGCGCAGGTACGACGTTCACTCGACCACGGCTTGATGCCGACTGACCTGTTGAGTGCGTGAACGCACAGATGGCGCCGCTACTCCCCCCACAACCCGCACTGTGACCAATCGGAGGTTACTTTCTGAACCGCCCTCGTACAACTGACTGTGCAAGTGACTATACAAATTTTGTTTAGGATTTACAGAAGCCTAAATGGTAACCAAATGAGTTTAATGTTCACTAAAATTGGTTTTGATACAATTAGAAATGGAACATTGCTTCCCCTTTAGTTACGTCTGGTTGGGTCACGACCCCTGCTCCATCAGACACCTTGTCCAACGACGTGCTCCATCCGTCTATCTCAATCGACATAAATACAAGACAGTGTCAGCAGTTTAGTATCAGAAACCGAAAAAGAAAAAATTTTTGGAAGGCAGATAGCTTCAACTGGGGCCACTTGACACCACAATGCCCGCAAGTGGCATTTACCAGCGTGAGTAATAAACAATCAGACACCAATTAGCATCAGTTAAGTCCGTAATTACTGACAACCCCTACTTTGTTCATCTCTTTAGCACAACACACTCAGACGACCATTTAGTCTCTCAACCAAAGGTTGCACAATCCACAGAAGGAAAGGCTTTATCTGCAAAGATGAACAATGTCATACTGACGCACCACAAGTTAATGTTCGACCAAGATGATGAGCCTACAATATTGACGAATGACACTACCTTTTGTAAACTTATCATGAACCCGGCAGCTGCATTAACACGTCACGTACCTGACCGTTAGAGACACGTCGCATGCACCGGCGCCCGCTTTGAGTCACCCACCCTGCCTGTTACTTCCTCCGTCCACGAAGTTCACCGCTCTTGCCAGCGTAGCTTCCATCAATCAAACAACGGCGCACTCGCTTGGCGGCCCGCTATCCACACAAGCCCTGGGTGCCTATTCTGTATCTTTCCGCCATTGTGCCGATCGTTTCGGTACTCAAAGCACAGAATGGTCTAGTACTCGAATTAGAGCCCCTGCATTATTCAGTACGCATTTCGGAAGCGATACCGTTCCGGTCAAGGAGGTATGTAAACTACATATAGTGGCTATCTGTGACGTAACAGCGCTCCTAGCGGCAGCAAAAAGCAACACCGGCCGCTATTTTTTGAAACGTCTACATGTAAGTGTATTTACATTTGGTGTGTAGTACTGGCGTTAGAAAATCACTGTTTTCCGGTTGTAATTTGTTTTAAAACTCTTATTGACCGATCGTGAATCATGCCCAGTGTATGTGCAGCGTACAATTTTTCACTAATAGAAGTGATAAAACAACTGGAATATCATATTTCAGGTGAGTATCTAAATGCGTGTTGTGCTTAGCATCTTGTGCATCATTTTCGTGTTTAAGCTGTATACAAAATGTAAAGAAGCTACTGTATACACGTCTCTTTATTTTTAGATTTCCTCTGAAAAAGAAAGAGCTGTTAAGTCGGTGGGTAGCCAATATGAGGCGAGATAAGTGGCAGCCAACTCAATATAGCTACATATGCTCGTTTCACTTTGAAGATAGATACATGTATAGTACAAACGAGAAAAGGCTACTTCTGGCAAACGCAGTACCGACAATATTTACGTTTCCTGACCATCTGCAGAAAACAACTATAGTATAAAGACAACCAAGGAACGGCCTGTCAGTGAAGAACCAGGTAAAATAGCTTTCCTGTTTTTTATTTGCTATATGGGTAATGTGTGAATTTTACTGTTAATCAATGTATGTTTAAAGAAAAATAAAGCTTAATGATAATACTTCATTTTTGTAGGCGAAAGAGTGAATCAGAATGATCATACAGATCATTTTTATTGTTTGCCTAGCCCCAAAAAATTGAAACAGAATTATGAGGCATTACAGAAAAGGACCGAGAAGCTGAGGAAGCAAGCGAAACATGCAAAGCAAAGTGTTTCAAGAAAGAAGAAACAAATTGTGACATATAAAACAGTAGCTGTAGGCCTAAATAACATACTTCAAGACTGTGCTTCTGAAGTGATACGATGTGACAAAAATAGTGATATTCTGAAGCACTTTTTGCAATGCAAAACAAATGTTCAATTCCTGAATATCCTACAGAAATAAGACAGTTTGCCCTTACACTCAATTTTTACTCCTTCAAACCTTATAATTATGTGAGGAAGTCTGTTAAATTACCCCATCCTCGAACACTCCGCAGGTGGGCAACTACAGTAAATGGCAGCCCTGGATTTACAGAAGAAAGCTTAATTAGCAGATGAGGTTCAATGTGGTTCAGGACCTATTGTAGCTGCACTTATGTTCGATGAGGTGGCTCTTAATAAAAGACTTAATATGGGATGGTAATAAGGTCTGGGGTTATGTTGACTTAGGGCAAGGATGTGAGGAAACTGATGGGTGTATTCAAATTGTTAACAGTGGCAGAAAGGGTTTTCAGGGACTGTCAAACCTTAATATGGAAGACGAACTTTTTTCTGTAGTTGTGTGTGGAATTGTTCAGAATGTTGGGTGACAGGCCGAATTTATTTACTCGATTTTGGCCATCTAATAGTGCCAGCTGAATTTGAAGAAGAGTCACATTACTCTTTTCTAGTCAGGATGCTGTTAAAATAGTATATTAATTATACGTTACACCATTTGTGCAAAAACCAGGCCAATGGAAGAAAGAGGGAAACATATTCGGCAAATATATACAAACGTATATTGTTTAAGGGACAATGAAAGATCCTGCGCTGTCAGTTGATCGTTTTTGGACCTACTGAACTACTTAAAATTGTTTTTGACCGAATCTATATGGCATTGTAGCGAAATGAACTGCAACATTTCGTAATAAACTTTTCAATTAATCGATGTCAAAAGTGTGTTTCATTTCTTTTAGCCTTCAACACTATATGTTTTACAGTAGGGAAATCAGATTGTCAGCGCAGATTGGCTTTTTTTTACGCCATGCGTAGTAAACAATAACAACATTCAGTATTAGCAGACGACGTGTAGGCTTCACCTTGACGTTACAAGACATGGCGGCTCAGTTTTCAAGTTGCTTCAAAGATGGCGGTGCCATAGCCAGTCTATGTTGTTTATATAGGTCGTTGGTTCAGGTCTAGAGGACCGAAGCGCTGTTGTCGGTTCGCGTCGCGCAAGCCAATCAAAACCAAGTGGCCACAGATCCGCGTATGCGCACTGCAGCGCGCACAGCGCCACGAACACAAAGCGGCTAGCAGACGACACAGGCGCGGTATTCTTCCAAGTACCGAAAATTGCGTTTACGTTGCCATAACGCATGACGTCGCATTCCATCGAGCTCACGTGGCCGCCTTCATCGCTCTTGCCTCCTCCTTATCAGTATCAGGCGCAGTATATCCATTTCCATGATTCTCAGCTGAAATGCATAGAAATTTTTACAGTTTCCCTGACCGCATGTTTCCATGGATGCGTAATAACGATAGCCTATTTGACTGTATTCTGCAGATTGTCGTAAATGCCGCATTATGTCATCTTACTCTCATTCACACTGACATCGTCTTTTGGATTTTACGTTTCGGAAAATGTGTTATGAATAGTGTATAGTACCACATTGTAGTAATACATCCATAAAAACACCAGAAAGACTGATTCTGAGAGTTTCAAAGAATAAGAAGGTAAACAGAATGTGGTTATAACTCGCTCCTAGAGATCCGAATGATTAAGTAGCCCACTTCCCTATATGAAACGTCAACGATTTGGGTCTTAAAAACAAAATTGAAAAAACGTATTTTTGAGAGCTCCTGCAGCTCGTCGAAGTTTATAAAATGCATCTCATGAATGAAAATGTTCGTATATGGTGCTACAGTCTAAAAATTAAAACTGTCCCAAGTTCGAGTCTCGGTCGGGCACACAGTTTTAATCCGCCAGGAAGTTTCATATCAGCGCACACTCCGCTGCAGAGTGAAAATCTCATTCTGGAAACATCCCCCAGGCTGTGGCTAAGCCATGTCTCCGCAATATCCTTTCTTTCAGGAGTGCTAGTTCTGCAAGGTTCGCAGGAGAGCTTCTGAAAAGTTTGGAAGGTAGGAGACGAGGTACTGGCAGAAGTAAAGCTGTGAGTACCGGCCGTGAGTCGTGCTTCGGTAGCTCAGTTGGTAGAGCACTTGCCCGCGAAAGGCAAAGGTCCCGAGTTCGAGTCTCGGTCGGGCACACAGTTTTAATCTGCCAGGAAGTTTCATATCAGCGCACACTCCGCTGCAGAGTGAAAATCTCATTCTGGAAAGTAGACTGAATTTCATTACTGTTAGAAAACTGGTAGACAAAAATATAAAAAGGATTAAGAAGTCACATGAAAACATAACTCTCCTCCAAATTGATGAAGAATTTGCTAAAAACAACACAAGAAGCTTTTACAGAACATTCAAACAAAGGTTATCAAGATAAAAAGCACCCACCCTCCAATTTCGAGATGTAAATGGGACCATCGCTCACAGCAACACGGAAAACTGCAAAATACTAGCAGGCTACTTTGAGAAACTCTTGAACTGTGAACCCATCCTTGAAAAATTTGAATCCATCCCAAACAACCGTGAGAAGCCGGATTCAGAACCACCGGCGACTGAAGAACTACAGGTCATTTCAGAACTTAAAAACAACAAGGCGTCCGGAGAAAATCAAATAGTGGCCGAACTACGGAAAAAGGCTGACAAAAATGCAGTTACATACCTAAAGTGTGTTTTCGATCAAATCTGGAAAGATGAAGAGATCCCCGCAGAATGGAGAACAGCTCTCATCCACCCTATCCACAAGAAAGGTCTGAAGACAGACTCCAACAATTACAGAGGAATATCACTGCTGGATATAACGTACAAGATTCTTTCTAAAGTCTTTTTGAACAGGGCAGAGCCGCAATTGGATCCGCAAATCAGGGAATACCAGGGAGGTTTTAGAAAGGGTAAACCATGTTCGGAACAAATACTAAACCTCAAAAACATTATGGCATACCAAAAATCAAGGGCAAAGACGTACGTAATCTCCTTCATTGATTTCAAAAAAGCATATGATTCGATTGACAGAGAATCTCTGTTATCAGTCCTGGAAGAAATGGGTTTGCATAAGAAAACAACTAACATTATAAAAGCGACCCTTACAAATTCATTTTCTAAAGTTAATTTATGGGCGAACTATCGGAACCCTTTGAAATCAAAACGGGAGTGCGACAGGGCGATGGGCTCTCACCGTTGCTGTTCAATTGTGCGCTTGAGAAAGTAGTCAGAGAATGGAACACAAATATTAAGAGTGGTATAAGACTGGGTTGCAAGAAGAAGAACCTTAAAGTAAATTACATTGCTTTTGCAGATGATATGGCCCTGTTTGCTGAAACAATGGAAGAAGCATGGGAGCAAATCCTTGAACTAAAGAAACAAGCAACTAAAATTGGTCTTCACATCTCCTTTGAAAAAACTAAGATATTGACAAACATCAAGCACTCATGTAAATACCTCAAAGTTCAAGAACAGAAGATTGAAATAGTAAAAGAATTCAGATATCTCGGAGAATGGATTAGTTGAAATGCTGGGGAAAGCAAAGCAATGAAACCAGAAAAAATAAACTTGAATTGGTCTACCAACTAACAAAAAATACATACAACAAAAATCCCTTTCATGGGGGGTCCAAAATTACACATTACAAGACAGTGATTAAGCCAGAAGCACTGTATGCAGCAGAAACACTTAACATGAATTTCAAAGGCCAAATGGAGAAACTTGAGGTAAAGGAAAGAAAAATTTTAAGAAAATCATTGGGCCAAAATTTCTAGACAAGAAGATTATATACATCAAAAATGTAACTCTCTACAAGAAAATTGAAAAACTTTCAGATTCTATGCGAAAAAGGAGAATAAATTTTTATGGTCATCTTCTCAGAATGAATCCCAACAGATTAACTAAACAGATCTTTGACTTCTTCCGTAACCGTAAAACGAAGCCCAACTGGTTTAAAGAAACTGAGAAAGACCTAGTGGAATTAAAGATTTCAGAAAATTCACTTATTGATCGAACTGCTAATTTAATTAATCAAGATGAAAACATAAGGTTCCAAGACAAATTTTGACAAATCCACACAAAAGTCCAAACCCTTCATCTCGGAAGAAGAGAGGAGGAGAAGATCAGAAAGAATGAAGAAATACTGGGCCCTAAGAAAAGAACAACGCACAAAGAAATGATTGATCCAGCGTACCGCAAAGAGGGTGAAATGAAAGAAGAAGAAGAACTCACTCTCCAACCGGATGCGTCCTCTGGTGATTTTTTAGGAACACAATCACTAAATCCAAAGCTAAAACCGCTAAATATGTTTAAAATAACAAATTATAGGTATACACAAACCACAGCTCACCGATCGACAGGGCCACACCGAAATGCAAAACCTCTCGGTACAATTGTCGTAAAATCGGTGGGAGAACCGTTCGGTAACAGGTCTCAGAAGCTTACTGAATAGGATATTTCGATAAAGAACCGAAAATGACGTCACTACCGAGATTAACCTACTACACCGATCGGTGTGGATGATACGGAATGGGGTCCCAAGCCCCTTCCGTCTCCGTGCGTCCATCCTCTCTCTCCATAATCACCAATCTTCCCCATTCAAATCCATTTCCTCCTGAGAGAAGTTCCACATACACAGGGTGTACCAAAAACTAACGGCACAAATTAGAGGACACATTCCTCAGACGTTGATGAAGAAATTGAGTTCTGTGAACATGGATGTGGAAAAGCATGTCACAGCTCGTTTCCTCCAACTCATTAATCATGGGAAACACACAAGGGCAGAACATTAGAATCATGGGGAACATGCACTCTTGGTGACATCTGGTTACGTTGTGCTCCGCCAGTGTTTTATTTCACATGCCCCTATTGCCATGCGACATACGTCATCGCTTGTACAGGTGACGTAAACTGTTCCAGCGATCAGTACGACAATTGCAAGCGCAGGTGTAGAGCTAATCATAGACTTGGCTCGTTCAGTGGAAGTGTACACAAATGCAGAGATGGCAGATGCCCATTCGATGTACGGATTAGCTGACGGCAATGGCGCTAGCTCTCTACGTTTGTAGCGGCAGACATTTGTAGGACGAAGGTGCCGCAACAGGAAAACCTTTGAAGACAGTGATCTTCTTCTTACGGAACATGGGACATTTAAGCCTGGTTCTCACGACTGGGGAAGGCTTAAAAGGACGAGGACACCGTAACGGGAGGCGGAAATTCTTCTTGCAGTTGACGACGACCCTAATGTCAGTACAAGACATGTAGCTGCAACACTGAATGTTGACCGTATGACTGTCTGGCGACTGTTACACGAGGACTACTGTATCCATACCACTTACAAAGCGTGTAGGCACTTTCAGCAGCTGATTTTCCTGCGTGGGTGCTCTTCTGCGAATAGAGTATTCAACGACCTGTCGACCCTAATTTTAGTGAAACGGTGCTGTTAACAGATGAGGCGTCGTTTCAACGAGATCAGATAATAATTTTTCACAATCAGCATGTATAGACAGACGTCGATTGTCACACAGCTGTTGACGCAAGTCATCAACAAAGATTTTCTGTCAATGTTTGGGCCGGTATCGTTGGTGACTGTCTCTGTCTGGCAGGGCCTTACTTTCTTCCTCCCAGGCAGAACGGAGGAAGTTATTACAATATCCTAGAGAATATATATATATATACTCCTGGAAATGGAAAAAAGAACACATTGACACCGATGTGTCAGACCCACCATACTTGCTCCGGACACTGCGAGAGGGCTGTACAAGCAATGATCACACGCACGGCACAGCGGACACACCAGGAACCGTGGTGTTGGCCGTCGAATGGCGCTAGCTGCGCAGCATTTGTGCACCGCCGCCGTCAGTGTCAGCCAGTTTGCCGTGGCATACGGAGCTCCATCGCAGTCTTTAACACTGGTAGCATGCCGCGACAGCGTGGACGTGAACCGTATGTGCAGTTGACGGACTTTGAGCGAGGGCGTATAGTGGGCATGCGGGAGGCCGGGTGGACGTACCGCCGAATTGCTCAACACGTGGGGCGTGAGGTCTCCACAGTACATCGATGTTGTCGCCAGTGGTCGGCGGAAGGTGCACATGCCCGTCGACCTGGGACCGGACCGCAGTGACGCACGGATGCACGCCAAGACCGTAGGATCCTACGCAGTGCCGTAGGGGACCGCACCGCCACTTCCCAGCAAATTAGGGACACTGTTGCTCCTGGGGTATCGGCGAGGACCATTCGCAACCGTCTCCATGAAGCTGGGCTACGGTCCCGCACACCGTTAGGCCGTCTTCCGCTCACGCCCCAACATCGTGCAGTCCGCCTCCAGTGGTGTCACGACAGGCGTGAATGGAGGGACGAATGGAGACGTGTCGTCTTCAGCGATGAGAGTCGCTTCAGCCTTGGTGCCAATGATGGTCGTATGCGTGTTTGGCGCCGTGCAGGTGAGCGCCACAATCAGGACTGCATACGACCGAGGCACACAGGGCCAACACCCGGCATCGTGGTGTGGGGAGCGATCTCCTACACTGGCCGTACACCACTGGTGATCGTCGAGGGGACACTGAATAGTGCACGGTACATCCAAACCGTCATCGAACCCATCGTTCTACCATTCCTAGACCGGCAAGGGAACTTGCTGTTCCAACAGGACAATGCACGTCCGCATGTATCCCGTGCCACCCAACGTGCTCTAGAAGGTGTAAGTCAACTACCCTGGCCAGCAAGATCTCCGGATCTGTCCCCCATTGAGCATGTTTGGGACTGGATGAAGCGTCGTCTCACGCGGTCTGCACGTCCAGCACGAACGCTGGTCCAACTGAGGCGCCAGGTGGAAATGGCATGGCAAGCCGTTCCACAGGACTACATCCAGCATCTCTACGATCGTCTCCATGGGAGAATAGCAGCCTGCATTGCTGCGAAAGGTGGATATACACTGTACTAGTGCCGACATTGTGCATGCTCTGTTGCCTATGTCTATGTGCCTGTGGTTCTGTCAGTGTGATCATGTGATGTATCTGACCCCAGGAATGTGTCAATAAAGTTTCCTCTTCCTGGGACAATGAATTCACGGTGTTCTTATTTCAATTTCCAGGAGTATATATATATATATATATATATATATATATATATATATATATATATATATATGAAGATGTTTATACATATATATAGTTAAGGCTCACCGGCCATTTGACTATCTTGTTCTGTGCGGATGCACAAACAGTGCCCGAACTCTTACGGGAATGGGCAAAAAGCCGCGAGTAATGAGTATAATGAGCAGGGGCACTATGAATATAGTGCGGGACAATAACATCTACATCTACGTGATTACTCTGTTATTCACAATAAAGTGCCTGGCAGAGGGTTCAATGAACCACCTTCATGCTGTCTCTTTACCGTTCCACTCTCGAACAACATGCGGGAAAAATGAGCACTTACATTTTTCCGTGCGAGCCCTCATTTCTCTTATTTTATCGTGGTGATAATTTCTCCCTATGTAGGTGGGTGCCAACAGAATGTTTTCGCAATCGGAGGAGAAAACTGGTGATTGAAATTTCATGAGAAGATCCCGTCGCAATGAAAAACGCCTTTGTTTTAATGATTGCTGCTCCAATTCACGTATCATGACTGTGACACTATCTCCCCTATTTCGCGATAATACAGAAAGAGCTGCCCTTCTTTGTACTTTTTCGATGTCATCCGTCAGTCCCACCTGATGTGGATCCCACGCCGCACAGCAGCAGTACTCCAGAATAGGGCGGACAAGCGTAGTGTAAGCAGTCACTTTGGTAGACCTGTTGCACCTTCTAAGTGTTCTGCCAATGAATGGCAGTCTTTGGTTTGCTCTACCCACAATATTATCTATGTGATCGTTCCAATTTAGGTTATTTGTAATTGTAATCCCTAAGTATTTAGTTGAATTTACAGCCCTCAGATTTGTGTGACTTATTACGTAATCGAAATTTAGCTGATTTCTTTTAGTGCACATGTGAATAACTTCGCACTTTTCTTTATTCAGGGTCAATTGCCCAACTGGGAATGTGGATCTTACGGGAGGAGTGCCAGAGATAAGCCCTTGCAGTCGCACTATCATCTGTGTCGTCGGTGGCTCAAATGCCTCTGTAATAAAAAACTGAGTTAATCGATCAACAACGAACTTAAACGGATGTCTTACGACGTCCGCCCCGAGCAGATGCAACGAACAAAATTAGATTTTAAAAAAAGGATGGATAGACCGTCTGCCATGTAAGCACGAGATCCCGGGTTCGAGCCCCGGTCGGGGCACACATTTTCAACTGTCGCCGTTGACTTATGTCAACGCCTATATGCTGTTAGTGGTATTCATTTCATTGTAATTCCTAGAGAATGTTGTATCTAGTTACAGATGTGCCTTTAGCTGTGGTACAAAACATGTACTTCATACACAATGGGGAAAGTCCTCATTTTTGCGTTAATGTTCATCGGCTTCTAAATAACAGATTTGGTAACAGGATGATAGGTAGAGATGGACCAATTGCCTGGTCCCCACGCTCTCCAGACATAAACCCACTGGATTTTTACTTGTGGGAGCATTTGAAAGCTCCAGTTTATGGAACCCCAGTGCAAAATGTTGAGTTTCCGTGTGCATATTATGGAAGGCAGCGAAACCATACGAATTGCTCCAGGGATACATCAACGCATCCAAGATTCACTACGACGGCGGGTTGATGTCTGTACCAGTACCCACGTAGGAGATATTCATCATCTCCTGTGAGAAAGAGTTGCATATAGTACGCTGGGTGTGTGTTTCCACGATTATTGAATTGAAGAAAACGAGCTGTAACATGGAAACAAAGCGTTTCCAGACCCATGTTCATATAACATAATTTCTTCTCTACGTGTGAGGAATGTGTCCTACAGTTTGTGCCGCACATTTCTGTTACACCCTGTGCAGGCGGGGCAGTTGGGCCAACCCAGGTAGACTAGTGCCTACCTATTTATTCATGTCGTAAGTGGCACTATATTTAAATATTTATTTCTCAACACGGTAACTGCCACTGTAAAATGTTTGCTAAAGGAGCCACAACCTCACCTCTTCTTGCACTGCTTCATCCCTGTCATAGCGAAGTCCTTGAAGTCGTCCTTCAAGTTTTGGAAACAGATGAAAGCCGGATGGTGCCAACTCGGGACTCTATCGAGGATGATCGATTACAGAGAACCCAAGGCGTCGATGGTTACAGATGTTGCTGCCCTCGTGTGTGGTCTGACATTTTCTTGCTGCAGGAGACGGTGCTCCATGTGTGGACGAACTCTTCGAATTAGAAACTCGATTACAGCACGGTGACTCTCACGTACCGTAATAGTTACGTTACACACCGCCATGCTGCATGCTACAGTTCGGAGCCATCTAGCGGTAGAGGTCTGTAAATATTTAGACAGAAGGACAAAGCTGTAGAACTGAATAACGTTTGGTTTATTTATGTAGCTTTAAGAGTTTTCACATAAAAAATTCAGAGGCGTTACTTTTCAGCACACCCTCTTAGTATCACTGGATCTTCTTCTCTATTATAAAACGCTCTCGCACTGCTCAGGGAAGTCTTACATATTTGACGATTTCATATTTTTACATTTTGCTTAGCGGGAACATCACGCATTTACAAGAAAAAAGAAGAATGGAGACTACATGCATATCATCATTTCTTTTATACTATAACCATAACTTGTCAAAATTCTCACAGAATTATCAACTTCTCTTGCTCTACTTCCTGAGGACTTATATATTTGACAATTTCAAATTTTTTTTTTCATTTTGCCTCCCGGAAATTTGATGAATACGAAATGACTTTTCTTTGCCAATAAGCGCGATAATGCATGTCAGCAGAATGTAATTAGCGTTCTGAAACGAGATTGCTGGAAACTACTCTGTCCTCCAGCCTCTCTCGGAGCAAAAAAAAAAAAAATCTCTCTCCCTTAGCGTTGTCGATATTCGGTCCGCGGGCGATTGCGCACCGTCACAAACTCTGGAAGCCCGCCCCAGTTGGAGGACGCATTGGTGCAATGAAGATTTAGATCGCTGCCGCCGTCTAACCGTAAATTTCGCTAACAGGTTTTTGTCCGCCATATCTGAGAGAGCACATCGACGTAACGAATGCCAATACAGAAAAAAAAACGCGGAATGAAAAAAAAAAGCTCACATACGCGTATTTTTCTACATTAATAAGTCATCTGTTTAAACTGCGAAGCGAACCCAGATGAGTAAGGGATATGTTTGATTTTTATGTATTTTCCACGAATGCAATTTGTGTGTATTTTTTTTATTTCTTTTTTACGTTGTTTTCCGTACTTCCCCTTCGCTCCCCCTGCGTCTGCCGCGCTAGCGGCGCATTCGCGTGTTTCCAGCGCCGATCGAGCGGCGGCGCTGATGTCGCTTGCCGCGGCGGCAACAGCATCCGCGCGCTCTGTAGGTGGCGGCACTGTCCACTCTTTGAATAACCGGCCGATACTGCGACTGTATAGGAGTTAAACCACATAAATCAAAACGCATACAAGTATACGCGCGCATTCGCCGGCAAATAAGCGAGCGAGTGGCACTCGGACGGCACGGCGACCGTGCAGGTATTACTGCCCCCCACCACCCACCCCCTTCCAGCGCTATCCCCCACCACTCCACATATCCTCCACTTCCCCCTCCCCCTTTTCCATGCTCTTCGGCTCTCTTATTCTCTCTCTCTGTCTGTCTGTCTCTCCTTCTCCACTGTGCGCGCCGCGGTCGCCACCGCGCTCCCCGGCCGTACCTCGCGGACGTAATAAACTAGCGTGATGCATTAGATGGCTTTTGATTGGCTAAACCGAGCTCCATCATTGAGGCTTAATTACTTCCATTAAAACGGGTAATGAATGTCTATGTGCGCGTGGGAGGGGCGGCGGCGCGCATTACCGCCATTATATTACCATCAATATGGGCCGGCTGACGCCGCGATGCGAGCCCGGGGAGCGCCGTCGCCGTGCGTGCGTGCTGGCGTCTGCGTGTGCGTATGCGTGAGCGCGTGTGCCGGAATTACACACCCCCGCCCCCGCGCCTCACACGTGCCCCCTCCCCCTCCTCCTGCGGCGCGCCATTCCCCTGTACGCGAACACACACTCTCGCACAGTGACCACCGCACCGGGTCGGGTCGCCCCTACCCACCGAGCTCTTCAAGGAAAATTTTTCACCTTACATTAACGGCAGCGCCCGGCCGGTCCGCTCTCGGAATTTGTCTCTGTCAAATTGCGAGGGGAAAAAATTAAAATACTGCGGTGAAGCCGGAGAGGCCCGCCGGTTGTGGTCTCAAGAGGACGCCCGGACTCTGGCGCTTCGGTGGCGCTGACGCTACGTACTGGGCCGCCTCTCCGTGGCTCGTAACGAGAAATTTATTAGGAGGCCGGAATTAAGCGAGCAATGGAGATATCAAGCGTATGAGTCATTAGTCGCAATCAGGCTGAAATATGCCTCTAAAAATAATGTTTTCCGCTAAACGACCCTCAGAAATCCCTTACAGGCTTTTCGTAGACGAAGTAGTTTTGCACAGGAAACTGACAGTGATATACAGGGCTTGTACTTTAACTTCTGGCTATTAAGTATCTAGAAAACATTATATGAAAGAAATGTTCTATGTGAAAGGTTAGTATAAATCCTCCCACTCTATGGCCGTGGCACACCAACGGTGATATATTTTCAGTAGGAAAAAGTAGCTGAGGTTTTATTTTATTGCCGTTATGCCGATGACATATTTGTTATGTATTGATGGCCTTTTGTTGAATATTTCTTTGGTGAAAGATTAATTTAACACTTTTGCATTCTAAGATATCTTTCAATTATAAAGTAATGGGTCCATACAAAGTGCTTAATTATTTTGACGTAAAACTTCAGCTTGCCAATAGTGAAATTAATTTTGACATCTTTCGCAAGCCGTCCACCAGCGACTCAGTAATCCACGTGTCCTCACGCCATCCACGTCAGCAAAAAAATTTTCAGAGCCGTGGTAGACCGCCTACGAGAGCTTCTTTTAACCCCAGTCGCTGTTGACCGTGAACTAGCTAATTTAAGTTCGCTGCTAGTAGCATTCGATATAACCTGAACATTGTGGATAACCTGTACGAGGGCAATCCCAAAAGTAAGGTCTCGTATTTTTTATAAGTACAGAACTCTGTTTGTGTGGCAGTTGGCCACACTGTTCTGAAGAGTGCTTCACGCGCTGTGTGTAAACATGCGCACGCCGCGCTGAGGCGCTGACTTGACTTGGCAGCCGCTGAGAATGGAGCTCCCGTTGTATGGTACCGCTAAGTGCGTATTGCGCGCAGTTATTCGATTTTTGAACGCAAAGGGCACTGCGCAGAATGAAATCTATCGCCAATTGACACAAGTGTATGGTGAGTCGTGCATGGATGTCAAAAAAGTTCGTAAGTGATGTAGAGAATTAGCAGCTGGTCGGACCAAAATTCACGACGAACAAAGGAGCGGGAGACCGTCAATTTTTGAAAAAAATGTTCAAATGTGTGTGAAATCTTATGGGATGTATCTGCTAAGGTCATCAGTCCCTAACCTTACACTCTACTTAACCTAAATTATCCTAAGGACAAACACACACACCCATACCCGAGGGAGGACTCGAACCTCCACCGGGACCAGCCGCACAGTCCATGATTGCAGCGCCGCAGCCCGCACCGCTAATCCCGCGCGGCTGTCAATTTTTTACAGTGTTGAAGGTTGAGCAAAGCATGCGTGATAACCGGCGGATTACCCTGGATGGTCTCTGCACGTTGGTTCCTGAGGTTTCCCGAAGCACCGCTCACATAATTTTACCGGGAACATTGAACTACCGGAAGGTGTGCGCAAGATGGGTGCCACGCATGCTGGCTGAGGACCACATGCGGCAACGAGTTGATGCTTCCCACGCATTTCTTCACCGCCTTGCAGCCGAACAGGACAACTTTCTGGACTCAATTGTCACGGGTGACGAAACCTGGGCATAACACTTTACACCTGAGACCAAGCAACAATCACGCCAGTGGTGGCATTCTTCTTCGCCAAAGCCGCGGAAATTCAAACAAACACAGTGTGCCGGTAAAGTCACGACAACCGTTTTTTGGGATTGGAAAGGGGTATTGTTGGTCGACTTTATGCCTACTGGGACGACAATCAACGCTGACAGGTACTGTGAGACTGAAAAAACTCAAACAGGCAATTCAGAACCGGAGGAGTGTTGAGCAAGGGTGTACACATTCTCCATGACAACGCTCGCCCACACATCCCTCGGCAAACCGTTGCCCTCCTGCAACAGTTTCAGTCGAACATAATCACCCACCCACCCTACAGTCCTGACCTGGCACCTAGTGACTATCACCTGTTCCCTAGGTTAAAAGAACATTTGGCCGGAAAGCGATTCAGCCCCGACGACGAGGTGAAAGAAGAGGTTCATAACTTTCTGAACAGCGTGGCGGCGAGCTGGTATGTCATGAGCTTACAAAAACTGCCACAGCGTCTACAAAAATGCATCGACAGAAATGGTGATTATGTCCAAAAATAGCTAAATGTTCAAGCTGTAAGTTGATGTAAGCCATTGTAGAAATAAACAGGTCTACGTACTTATAAACAAATAGGAGACCTTACTTTTGGGATCACCCCCGTACAGGCTAAAAGCCAGGAAAGTGGTATTTTAACAGGTGTTAATTTTATAATTCCAAAAGCAAAGCCTGTTGACTCATCGTTCTCGGGTAGTATTTCCTATTAGTTCGCTAGGCTGTTTAGGAGCTATAACGTTAAAGTAGCTTACGCCACTCTTGACAATATCCAGTATCATTTTACACATAATGGGCAGCCATGAAAAAAACAAATTGTTTCATTCCGACGTTTTAAAATAATATACGCCCAATGTCGTATGTCTTGCATAGGGCAGAGTGATCGTATGTTCAGAACGAAATTTCAGGAGCATATGCTAACGAAGAAAGATGCAATCAAAAATAGTTCTTCGTTCGTTGAGCATTTAAAAGCTAGCAGACACAGAACCTATACTAGAATCGCGACAAATTTGGCACCGTGCATCTGAGAGTAAAAAATTGGTTTTTCTGGATGAAATGAAGCTTATGAAACACTCTCGTGTAGCCCAAGATGTAAGTCTTAATGGCCAACTGATTACCAAGAATCATACGTATTATAATTCAATGATGATAATTTTTCAAAGAGTGTAACTGAGCACCGGCATAATTGTCCTCATAAAGATGTTAATTTATTTCTACATCCTAGATTTTTCTTATGTATTTTATGTCTGTTTTGTAAATAAGCTGCAATGTCCATGTATTTCTTACGGACTTCTCGTCGTTACTTTTGACGCCAACAGTGGCGCTATGTGTTAGCTATTTTATCCTTCCTTTATTTGTTTTTACATATGTTTTAGTTCTGTTACCTATCTTAAATACATCTATCGTTTGCATTGGCTTAAAACTATCAATACACGTTTTACATTATTTTTATACGCTGTACTTTCAAATATGCAAACGCCGCCTAACGAAGCTTCGGTGCATTGCGTTGACAGCGTCTTGCATGTATGTGGGATCCATTTGTTGCCCTGTACATGTTGAGAACAAATTTTCAGGTGAAACAGTCCCAACGGCCGCGACGATTCTTTCCCGTAAATGGCTGATGTCTCATCTTTTCACTGTATACAACATTTTTATGTGGTCCCAAAATGAAAATTTCAATGGGGTTAAGTCTTCGCTTCGTGGCGGGCAAGGTATTGAGCCAGCCCTGCCTATCTACCTACCTGGAAAGCGAACGTCAAAAGCCGCACGCACAGGGTTACTGTAATGACGTGGGCCGCCATCTTGTTGGAAAAACACAATCCTCTTTTCCGCCTCAATATCGTCCATTTGGGGAAAGGCGCACTCTATCAACATGTCACAGTAAACGTCGCCACTTGTTTTTTTCTACAAAAATGAAAGGACCAATCACACGATTTTCCATCAAACTGCACCAGACATTAACTTTGGGAGAGTCGAGTCCCATTGATGCTGAATAACTTCACGTTGATGCTCTGCCCCTCCCCCCCCCCCCCCTTCCCCAAAATTCTGAAACTCTGCAGTTATGACGATTAACTATTCGACTGACATGAAATGTAGCCACATCAGAAAAGAATAATTTTTTAAAAATTGTCATCAATTCTGTGTAGAAATTCAGCAGCAAATCAATCTTTCGATTTTATCAGTAGGTTTTATTTCATGTAACAGTGTAATTTGTAGGCACGCATCTTGTCTTTTCTGCACATCATATAGAGTACCTTTAGGCTCTCCTAATTGTAGACCGTCTGGCCAGTGACTTCTTCAGGCTCCGAACACATGAAACACGGATCTCTTCAACATCTTCAGAAGTTCTCTGTCTACCTAGTGATTTGCTTTTGAAACACTACCAGTTTTCTTGAAAGGATTTAGCCAGTGACGGACAGTTTCTGCTGTAGGTGGTACACCATCGTACTGACGTCTAAAATTACGCTGCACTATTATAACTGACCCAGTTTTCACAAGCCAAATAACACACTGCTCTTTCTGTTGCGGAGTACACATTGTTGCTGAGTTGCTCTGCACTGCACTGCACGCACGCCTGGACTGAACTGAGGAAACAGAGGAAAAAAAAACAGCAGTAGTGCCGTCTCAAGGTCAAGCAGACCTGCCAACTGCAGGCGAGCCAAAGAACTAGAATAGTGTATGTCACTTTGTACAGATTCTAGGACACATTAAAACTAGGGAGTTCTTTTTCAAACACACTGTATTAGTGAACACGCATTAATGTATCGATAAATGAATGTATCGTCGCGATTTCTTACTATACCTTTTCATGGAAGTGAAATGTTCAAATGTGTGTGAAATCTTATGGGACTTAACTGTTAAGGTCAGCAGTCCCTAAGCTTACACACTATTTAACCTAAATTATACTAAGGAAAACACACACACCCATGCCCGAGGGAGGACTCGAACCTCCGCCGGGACCAGCATCACAGTCCATGACTGCAGCGCCTGAGACCGCTCGGCTAATCCCGCACGGCTTTCATGGAAGTACTACAATTAGTATCGCTATTATAGTTGTTCCAATAAGAAGAAACATGGTTCGTTGCAGCAATACAAGTGTTGGATGGAATATTAAAACGAAAATAAGAAAAAAAGAGACCTGATCGCAGTACAAGCAAATGTCTAGTCTGCCTCGATTTCGCTACCGCCGCACATCGCTGGCTGCTGCGGTCGTTTGGTATTCACCGGGTTCGTAAAAACGATAAGCCATGAGAAGCGCATCGTACTAGAACAGCACTCGTCAATCTGACAATGTACTACAGTCGTGCTAATGAAGAGCAAAACGGCGGCTCTCTGGGAGTACGCTCCGCTAGCAATATCTGAAACTCCTGGAAAGCGGTACAGAGCGGAAGCGGATTGTTACATACTATCCACAACAATCCAAATCAACTCACTAGTTCACCAGAGTACCTGAGATTTTCACGAAAAAGCTGGCCAGGAAACCGACTTACTGTCAGCGTGAAAAACTACTAAAAGATCTATCATTGGGGTTCCACCCTGTTTCACCTTAGGAAAAACCTGGTATAAACTATTCTTACCCTTGCCTGTGCTGTTAAGATTTGCGCGGTTACCAAACATATTCACCTAAGATGTCCTTCAGTGCCGGCCGGTGTGGCCGAGCGGTTCTAGGCGCTTCAGTCTGGAACCGCGCGACCGTTACGGTAGCAGGTTCGAATCCTGCCTCGGGCATGGATGTGTGTAATGTCCTTAGGTTAGTTAGGTTTAAGTAGTTCTAAGTTCTAGGGGACTGATAACCTCGTATGTTAAGTCCCATAATGCTCAGAGCCATTTTTTTTTTTTTGTCTTTCAGCAATACAATTCTACAAAAAATTCAGTAACTTTGTTTTAAAACTATTGCGTCTTTCTTAACGAGGACAACGGCTGCAATGAAGTCAGTGGCAGGTAACAAAAATTTAACAGTTTTCTCACAAACGGTTCGTTTAAGACCCATGTTCGTCTTAGTTACGTATCAGTTTAAGGCGCTAATTGTGCTGCATCACGTGTAAGACAGAGGTAGCACCACGTGGGAGAGGTTACAGGTCTCTGATAGCTTGAAGCTAATTACCTGGCAAGCTGTTTAGCGGACAAGTTTCTTGAGAAACCGGTATTATTCTGAGTTCTTAGGCTCCTTTCTTGATCCGCCAGAGTTCGGCGTACGTGGAGTAACCGTTGTCTGCGAATTTATTTCATTGTGCACAATACGTACCACATTAAATTTAGCTGGAAGGAAACTAATTTTTTAAACAAAGTGTCTACTTACTCACTTATCTGATACTTTTTCGTACTGTTAGCTTAATGCCTACACGACAGAACTGGTTATTATAGAACAGCATTTGCCTCTTTGCTACAGTAAAGATACAGAATGGAAATTGCAACTTTTAAAGCAGGTGATCAGAATTTTGCTCCTTGAATGTATGGTAGATAACGGATAATTATCAAGAGGTGGCATGAAAACATATTTTAATTTTGCTTTGAACTGAAAGAGATCCTCCATTTCTAGTGTTGATGTGTGATGAGAATTTGCGCACTTGAATAGTCTATTCCGCTCTAAATGTTAGGCAAAGAGGTCAAGCATACAGGGAGAATATTCTTCCGTTAGTTAATGTGGTTTGATGGCTAACGGTTCAGCTTAAACGCTTCCCGTCCGCATAGCCGTGCTCATCAAAGCGCCGCTTTCGGGGCGGGAAGCTGCGCCGTCCCAGTACAGAATCCCCCTGGCGGATTATCGTCGATAATCGGTTGGCTGGCCAGCCTGGATGTGGCTTTTAGACGGTTTCCCACATATCGGGCTGATACTCAAGTCCCGACTCAGTTACACGATTTACAATCATACAGAAAACTTTTGCAGGTATGACGACGGTACACGCAGGGACATATTGCATTCTGGGTGGAGGGGGTAGGGTAAAGAGGGAGACGGGGTACTTGATGGGGGGCGACTGGAAGGGCATCCCGCCACCCTTTAAACTAATCACGCCAAATCCGTTCATAGCGCGCACAGCGGAACACTTAGCTTCATAACTTGGACAGAACAAAAATAAAAAAAGGTGTCCATTTCTACATCTACATCTACATTTATACTCCGCAAGCCACCCAACGGTGTGTGGCGGAGGGCACTTTACGTGCCACAGTCATTATCTTCGTTTCCTGTTCCAGTCGCGTATGGTTCGCGGGAAGAACGACTGCCGGAAAGCCTCCGTGCGCGCTCGAATCTCTCTAATTTTACATTCGTGATCTCCTCGGGAGGTATTAGTAGGGGGAAGCAATATATTCGATACCTCATCCAGAAACACACCCTCTCGAAACCTGGACAGCAAGCTACACTGCGATGCAGAGCGCCTCTCTTGCACAGTCTGCCACTTGAGTTTGCTAAACATCTCCGTAACGCTATCACGCTTACCAAATAACCCTGTGACGAAACGCGCCGCTCTTCTTTGGATCTTCTCTCTCTTCTTTGTCAACACGACCAGGTACGGATCCCCACACTATTGAGCAATACTCAAGTATAGGTCGAACGAGTGTTTTGTAACCCACCTCCTTTGTTGATGGAATACATTTTCTAAGGACTCTCCCAATGAATCCCAACCTGGCACCCGCCTTACAATTAATTTTGTATGATCATTCCACTTCAAACCGTTCCGTACGCATACTCCCAGATATTTTACAGAAGTAACTGCTACCAGTGTTTGTTCCGCTATCATATAATCATACAATAAAGGATCCTTCTTTCTATGTATTCGCAATACATTACATTTGTCTATGCTGAGGGACAGTTGCCACTCCCTGCACCAAGTGCCTATCCGCTGCAGATCTTCCTGCATTTCGCTGCAATTTTCTAATGCTGCAACTTCTCTGTATACTACAGCTTCATCCGCGAAAAGCCGCATGGAACTTCCGATACTATCTACTAGGTCATTTATATATATTGTGAAAGGCAATGGTCCCATAACACTCCCCTGCGGCACGCCAGAGGTTACTTTAACGTCTGTAGACGTCTCTCCATTGAGAACAACATGCTATGTTCTGTTTGCTGAAAACTCTTCAATCCAGCCACACAGCTGGTCTCATATTCCGTAAGCTCTTACTTTGTTTATCAGGCGACAGTGCGGAACTGTACCGAACGCCTTCCGATTTTAGTCCCACGAAATCTTGTGTAGATCGCAGTGGTACATACCTGTTCAATGCTGTGGTGGCATTCCAGTCTCAAGTCGATGTCATACGAGCCGTGACAGCTGCCGGTAAACAGCGAATCGACCAAAATTACATTTTTTAGATATTGTTTGTGTTACCTGTTTAATACGAGGGCGATCTTGCACAGTTATTACGATAATATAAGATGGGTAGCACTGCAGAAAGTATGTCTGAGACATTTTTAACCAATAATGACGTAAATCGACTGAGAAACAAAGTACTTCCAATACTATGTGGCATCGTTGGTTACAAAATGCGTGGCTCCACCTTCGTAACTGGCTTTCGTACTACCTAAATAGCATAGTTAACGAATTCAAATGTATTTGTGTAAGCATATTTGCACGGTTTTAGTGAGTTATTTTTCCACCGCACAGCTGAAATTTGAAACGTACTGCTTGAATGTGGACTGACTGTATGTAGACGTATATTCACGGCACACGACAGTGGCCTCGGTCCACACAGCTTCAATGCACGTATGGTTACCACAATCGAAGATGATCCGTGAACTATGGCGACATTATTACCAAATGCGTCCAAATAATACTAACGTCGCTGCTATTCTTTTCTTGGCTGTCGAAGGACAAACGCCGGTTGACATCCGTCTGAGGATGAAGAATGTGTATGGGACAGCATGTCTGTCGAAAACCACCATTGTGGAATGACGCGGCAAGTTCCATGCTGCTCACGATTCCGCACACACGTCCCCATGTCGCAGATGTGACGACACAGAAATTATGCCACCTCCAGTGGGCGACACTCGAACACCCGCCCTTACATTCATAATCAATCCCAATAGTTCATCACCCCTCCGATCCCTTAAAAAAAGCATTTTAGAGTCGATACCTGTCGAACGAGGATGTGCAGCGGGCAGATAAGGAATTCTTCACGTACCAGGACACGGTGTTTAACCAAACGGTTATCTGCAACCTGTGCATCGACTGGACGGGTGCGTCGACGTTCACGGCGATTTTTCCTGAAAGGCATACTGATTCTGGCCTGTACGACTTCGAAATGGAAACTTCTTGATCCTACCATATATTAGGACGTCGGGTCCGTAATCAGCGACCTCAAAAAGCTACAAACAACACAGTTTTGTAGGATTTTATATCGATTTTTCTACACTACCGGCCATTAAAATTGCTACGCCACGAAGATGACGTGCTACAGACGCGACATTTAACCGACAGGAAGAAGATGCTGTGATATACAAATGATTAACTTTTCAGAGCATTCGCACAAGGTTGGCGCCGGTGGCGACACCTACAACGTGCTGACATGAGGAAAGTTTCCAACCGATTTCTCATACACAAACAGCAGTTGACCGGCGTTGCCTGGTGAAACGTAGTTGTGATGCCTCGTATAAGGAGGAGAAATGCGTACCATCACGTTTCCGACTTTGATAAAGGTCGGATTGTAGCCTATCGCGATAGCGGTTTATCGTATTGCAACATTGCTGCTCGTGTTGGTCGAGGTCCAATGACTGTTAGCAGAATATGGAATCGGTGGTTTCAGGAGGGTAATACGGAACGCCGTTCTGGATCCCAACGGCCTCGTATCACTAGCAGTTGAGATGACAGGCATCCGCATGGCTGTAACGGGTCGTGCAGCCACGTCTCGATCCCTGAGTCAACAGATGGCGACGTTTGCAAGGCATCAACCATCTGCACGAACAGTTCGACGACGTTTGCAGCAGCATTGAGTATCAGTTCGGAGACCGTGGCTGCGGTTACCCCTGACGCTGCATCACAGACAGGAGCGCCTGCGATGGTGTACTCAACGACGAACGGGTGCACGAATGGCAAAACGTAATTTTTTCGGATGAATCCAGGTTCTGTTTACAGCATCATGATGGTCGTATCCGTGTTTGGCGACATCGCGATGAACGCGCATTGGAAGCGTGTATTCGTCATCGCCATACTGGCGGTACCACTCGGCGTGATGGTATGGGGTGCCGTTGGTTACACGTCTCGGTCACCTCTTGTCCTCACTGACGGCACTTTGAACAGTGGATGTCACATTTCAGATGTGTTTCGACCCGTGGCTCTACCCTTCTTTCGATCCCTACGAAACCCTACATTTCAGCAGGATAATGCACGACCGCATGTTGCAGGTCCTGTAGTGGCCTTTCTGGATACAGAAAATGTTCGACTGCTGCCCTGGCCAGCACATTCTCCAGATCTCTCACCAATTGAAAACGTCTGGTCAATGGTGGCCGAGCAACTGGCTCGTCGCAATACGCCAGTCACTACTCTTGATGAACTGTGGTATCGTGTTGAAGCTGCATGGGCAGCTGTACGTGTACACGTCATCCAAACTGTGTTTGACCCAATGCCCAGGCGTATCAAGGCCGTTATTACGGCCAGAGGTGGTTGTTCTGGGTACTGATTTCTCAGGATCTATACACCCAACTTGCGTGAAAATGTAATCACATGTCAGTTCTAGTATAATATATTTGTCCAATGAATACCCGTTTATCATCTGCATATCTTCTTGGTGTAGAACTTTTAATAGCCAGTTGTGTATTTTATCCAGGTTCTGAAGTGAGTCGGCTCACTGTCCGCCGATAACGAGCAAAGGCACAAGAAAAATAAGAACGGAGGATGAGTTTAGCTTCAAAAATTTTTTATTGCCAGGAAAGAACACCATCAAGGAGTAAACGAACTGAGTAGTAAATTAAGAATGGCAGGACAATGGAGTGGGCCTTTATAAGATGTACAGTTGTATACTTTATATACTATTATTTTTGCCGATGCAGTCTCAAGTGGTTAGCATCGCTAACTTCACATAGCGGAGTCGTCGGTTCGATTCCCGGTCGGATCGTAGATTTCCTTGGCTCGAGAACTGGTTGGTTGTGTTCTTGTAATCATCTCAGCTCCTCTTCACCACAGAGACGTGCAAGCCGCCTAAAGTGCGTCAAATAGAAATACTTCAACCAGGCGGCCGAACGAGCCCAGTGAGGAACTCCGGGTCAATAATTCCATGCGATCATTTCCGTTTGGATTACGTAGAAAATAATTCCATAAGACAAAAAGAGTGAAAGTAAGCGAAATAAATTCGCACCAGAATCATCTGTTTGTGTAAGGGCTACGCCTAGCAAAACAGTATGCTGTGTAACAGTGCAATACAAAAATGATATTTTTTTATTCCAGTATTGTCTGTAGATACACTGCGTGACAGAAAAAAATGAAGCAACCAGAAGGGGAGGAAGAAACGGAATTCTTCCGGCGATTATCAAATCTCTCACAAATCAGTCTGTCTCCTCTCTCATTCTTACTACCAAGCACATATTCTCCCGTAACTCTTTCTTCTATCTCTAAGCCCATCTACCGTACTGTAAGTCTCCGTAATTAAGAATTCATTGTCTCGTTTTAGACCCGTTCAGTGTTCTCATATACTTTCTCTCTCTCTCTCTCTTGATCTCTTGCTTCTGACGTCGGCGTGTATACCTGACTTACTATTGTTGGCGTTGGTATGCTGTCGATTCTGATAAGAACAACGACATCACTGAACGTTTGGTAGTAGCTCACACTCTGCTCTACTTTCTGTACATAACGAATCGTAGGCCGATTACACCAATTATCCTATATTCTTGTGGCCAGAAATCCTTCTTTCTGTTCACTTGACAGAGTTCCGCTATACGTCGGCAGCCTTTACATTTTCCCTTTCAGATATTCCACCTTCCCTACCACATTCGAACTTCTGACATTTCACTCTCCGACTCGTAGTATGTTACCCTTTCGTTGGTTATTCAGTCTGTATCTCATGGTTACCTCCTGCTTGACGGTCCACTAAGAGAGATTCGCATTGGCGTACTCACCTGGAATCTTTTGCCAGTGTGATACTTCTTTCAATTAAAGGTCACATCTCCTCTGGATACACATTTAGTATCTTAGATGAAATGTATATATGAAGATGGTATCTGTTCTTTCGGACATGTCCGAAAGAACAGATACCACTAGTGACCGTGCAGCGCGTTAGAATGAAATTACAATTAAATCAATAAAATGAAATGAATATCCTAAGCTGCATACAGGCGCTGATAAACGTCAACGGCGACAGTTGAAAATGTGTGCCCCGACCGGGACTCGAACCCTCGATCTCCTGCTTATGTGGCAGACGCTCTATCCATTTTTCTTGTTCGGTACTGTTCGTTGCGTTTGGTCTACGTAGACGTCACAAGACATCCGTTCACGTTGATTGTTGATTCCTTAACTCAGTTTTTTATTACAGAGAGCGAGCAACCCTCTGATCGAACACACTGAGCTACCGTGCCGGCATCCATCTGAGCCACCGACGCCACAGAGGATAGTGCGATTGCAGGGACGCCTCCCGTGAGGCCTTCATTCCCAACTTATTGCCCGTAATACATTCGTAGTGCCCCTGCCCATTACACTCATTACTCGCGGCTTTACCGATTCCCGTAAGAGTTCGGGCAATGTGTGTGCATCGGTACAGAAGATGGTCAAATGGCCGGTGAGCCTTAACTATACTTACGAAGATAGCATCTGTTCTTTCGGACAGGAGGAAGGGGAATGTCTCTTACGGTAGGTTCACCATTACGAAAGACTCTTTCTTTGCCTGCACTGCTCTTGAGGGTTTCGCCGTTTCACTGGCAAGGGGCACTTGCTTGCTGCTGTCAACCCCAATCAATCACGATGTTTTTGATACGTGGTACTCCTCTTTCCCTCCTTTCTCATCCGCGCTTGGGACCGGCTACGACGTGTGACGTTCTCTTGCAGCACGCATCCAAAGTGAAAGTTAAAGGAACATTTCGATGTATAATGCGCACTGTAAAAAATAATTTACACTCCTGGAAATGGAAAAAAGAACACATTGACACCGGTGTGTCAGACCCACCATACTTGCTCCGGACACTGCGAGAGGGCTGTACAAGCAATGATCACACGCACGGCACAGCGGACACACCAGGAACCGCGGTGTTGGCCGTCGAATGGCGCTAGCTGCGCAGCATTTGTGCACCGCCGCCGTCAGTGTCAGCCAGTTTGCCGTGGCATACGGAGCTCCATCGCAGTCTTTAACACTGGTAGCATGCCGCGACAGCGTGGACGTAAACCGTATGTGCAGTTGACGGACTTTGAGCGAGGGCGTATAGTGGGCATGCGGGAGGCCGGGTGGACGTACCGCCGAATTGCTCAACACGTGGGGCGTGAGGTCTCCACAGTACATCGATGTTGTCGCCAGTGGTCGGCGGAAGGTGCACGTGCCCGTCGACCTGGGACCGGACCGCAGCGACGCACGGATGCACGCCAAGACCGTAGGATCCTACGCAGTGCCGTAGGGGACCGCACCGCCACTTCCCAGCAAATTAGGGACACTGTTGCTCCTGGGGTATCGGCGAGGACCATTCGCAACCGTCTCCATGAAGCTGGGCTACGGTCCCGCACACCGTTAGGCCGTCTTCCGCTCACGCCCCAACATCGTGCAGCCCGCCTCCAGTGGTGTCGCGACAGGCGTGAATGGAGGGACGAATGGAGACGTGTCGTCTTCAGCGATGAGAGTCGCTTCTGCCTTGGTGCCAATGATGGTCGTATGCGTGTTTGGCGCCGTGCAGGTGAGCGCCACAATCAGGACTGCATACGACCGAGGCACACAGGGCCAACACCCGGCATCATGGTGTGGGGAGCGATCTCCTACACTGGCCGTACACCACTGGTGATCGTCGAGGGGACACTGAATAGTGCACGGTACATCCAAACCGTCATCGAACCCATCATTCTACCATTCCTAGACCGGCAAGGGAACTTGCTGTTCCAACAGGACAACGCACGTCCGCATGTATCCCGTGCCACCCAACGTGCTCTAGAAGGTGTAAGTCAACTACCCTGGCCAGCAAGATCTCCGGATCTGTCCGCCATTGAGCATGTTTGGGACTGGATGAAGCGTCGTCTCACGCGGTCTGCACGTCCAGCACGAACGCTGGTCCAACTGAGGCGCCAGGTGGAAATGGCATGGCAAGCCGTTCCACAGGACTACATCCAGCATCTCTACGATCGTCTCCATGGGAGAATAGCAGCCTGCATTGCTGCGAAAGGTGGATATACACTGTACTAGTGCCGACATTGTGCATGCTCTGTTGCCTGTGTCTATGTGCCTGTGGTTCTGTCAGTGTGATCATGTGATGTATCTGACCCCAGGAATGTGTCAATAAAGTTTCCCCTTCCTGGGACAATGAATTCACGGTGTTCTTATTTCAATTTCCAGGAGTGTATATGTATTTCTGTTGATTGAATTTCAAAAGGACACTTAATTTTGTGAGGAAAAGTATAATTACGAATTTTGCTATTATAAATGATTATTGTGTGTGTGTGTGTGTTTGAGGTTTACGGGCGCTAAACTAAATGATTATTCAAAGAGTGTGAAATACTATCTGCGGCGGAGGATGTGAGAACCGGCACAGAAGAAACGATATGTAATGAGAAATGACAAAGACTGTAGACGAATTAGTTAAGGTATAAATAGGCAATATATTGTAATAGAATCGCTTGTCTTCTGCACGGACTGAATGGGAGAGGAACCCGTGACGTTGCATTAGGCTCTCACGTAGTCCTCATTTGTCATAAGTCGATGATCGACGCCATTTGTAGCAGGGATTGTAAAAGGTATGCAAAGATGCTAATTATTTCTGTTAAAATGTATTTATCTAGTAAAATCTGTTTGTCACAATTAGTACAAAGTTCGCACCGGACATTACCCATTTTATTTAAAAAATTTCAGCATTTTATTGGATATCGCTGGCGGTGCGCCGCGAGCGAGCAGTCTCCAGTAGCGGCAGATTTAAACATACATCTTAAAAAGGGTACAGGTAGAGGTGAACGAAAATAATAACGTGTTGTTTTTCACAGCATTGCAGACGCAGAATATAAGGAGATAGTAGATTTTATCTTGTGCAGTCACAGGTGGATACAAGCTGCAGCTTTTGTAACTTTTCATTCAAAAAGTGATAAATTCTGAACATATCGTAAAGTGTATTTAAAAGTGGATAATTTTTCAGGAGAACTTAGCAATATAAAAGAAAACATTTTCATGTAGTAAAGATAGTCTTATGCTTCAAAGCTAGTCGGGATATATCCAGTTAAACAAAAATCCACTGCAACGTGAAAATTTTTACTAAGTTCGGTGGACAATAATATTTTCATTCTTGCACAAACAGCTTTAGTACCTGAATAAAAGTAAAAATTGAATCATTATTTTGGAATATTCAAAGAAATTCAGTTTTATTAATCTGCAACAGAATATTTCATACGTAAAGTAATAATCACAGATGGAAGATTTATTGCAACCTTTCATTTCTCATGTCCATCCACGTATATGTTAATTTCACTCTCAACGGTTTCCCAATCAAATTAAACGCAAAAAGCAAAGAAAGTTTAAAACCAGACGGCCAACTCCCGAATAATTAAAACAGACAGAATCACATTAAACTGGTGCGTTGGCCGCTGCTGCAGACTGCTCGCTCGCGGCGCAGCTCCGCACCGCCAGCGATATCCAATAAAATGCTGAAATTTCTTAAATAAAATGGGTAATGTCCGGTGCGAACTTTGCAGTAATTGTGACAAACAGATTTTACTAGATAAATATATTTTAGCAGAAACAATTAGAAATTTTGCACACCTTTTACAATCCCTACTACAAATGGCGTCGATCATCGACTTACGACAAATGAAGACTACATAAGAGCCTAATGCAACGTCACAGGTTCCTCTCCCATTCAGTCCGTGCAGAAGACAAGCGATTCTATTACAATATATTGCCTATTTATATCTTAACTAATTCTTCTACAGTGAAAGGTGGCTACACTGAGCCACAGCGCCAGAGATTGCGCCAAAGAGTTTTATTCCGCCGCCTCCACTGGCAGTGCTTGTCGAGATGTGGCGGTGGTGAGTGCTTGTCGAGATGTGGCAGTAGTCAGTGCTTGTTGAGATGTGGTAGGAGTCAGTCGGTGTTGAGATGTTGTAGTAGGGAGTGCTTGTTCCATGTTTTATGCAGTTGTTTGATGGGCTAGACAGCAGATGTTGTTCGAATGGAGATATTGTAATGATCAGAGTGCTTTTCGTCAATATATATGAAGGTAAAAAAAATTCCCTTTTTTTATTATTTCAATGTCTTAAATAATGCGTCATTACAGGTTCAGTAAACAAAGCATCTGGCTTGTGTTCTTGTATTAGAGTGTAATTCCTTACTCAATTATAGTATTTTTATTTTTTTTAATTACTTCAGTATAAATGGTATTTAAAATTTCTTGTCTTATTGAAGAAGAACCGTGCCAGATGTGTACGTTGAATCACACTTCCACACACAGAACAGTTACACTTGTGCTTTGGTTTCGTACGTTTTATAGTTGCTGGGGACTTAATTAATTAATTGTGTTAACGGAAATTTTCTTTCATTCTTTGTTGTTATTCTATGCAGTCAGATTGCGTACTAAAACTAGTCAGGGCCAACCGTTTACGAGACTTCGTAATCGGACAGACAACTACTAAAAAATTAAAAGTATTTGCATTTCATATTTATATAATTAAGCCCCCATGCACGTGGCGACCCTGCCAGGATGGTCCCTTGGAATTATTCTGATTGTAAAAATAGCAGACAGTAGTATTGTTACAGTAATTTGTAGTTTAGTAATTGTAGTCTATATTGCATGTGTAGATTTGGTAATTGTTATTCTTCTAATGGTATTTTTTTTGCAAAATTTAATTTTTGTTGTCTTCTATATGGGTTTGAAATTTTGTGCAATTATGAAGATTTCAATTGTTCGTTAATCGTGTTTGAGGGAAGCATTTCGTGTGAATGGTATTGTTGGTGATAAAGTGTCATATTGTGTTTATTTTTCGTACAGTGACGAGTTTTATATGTTTTGTAAATGATTACACAATCGATGAAAAAGGCAAAAATGATGGATAGTGACAATGACGAAATTGTTAACATGGCGAACTCGCCAACACATGAGAATAGTATGATGAATAATGAAGTTGAAAACAATTTAATAAGTCGGGAAAATAGTCCGGGACCATTTCAAAACTTTTCACAATCAAAAAATTTTCAGAATACGAGATTAACGACAGAAGATTCTGGAATAGTATCGAACACAGATAGCTTTACAGCTATGATGAACGAAGCTGGTTTAGCGGGAAATGTTAGGAGCGAAAAGAATTTCGAGCCAGTTAATATGGAGCAGTTGATGGGTGCAATATTAAATCTGGGGTCACAGTTGGGATCTAAATTTAAAACAGAGATGGGAACTTTGGCAACACGGTTAGACTCACAAATAGGAACAATTAAAACAGAGATGGAAACAATGGAAACACGGTTAGACTCACGAATAGGGACATGTTTCAAAAACATGATAGATGAATTAAAGAAAGAAATTAGAGAAGAAGTACAACCGATTTTGAATGCTCACAATAATAGATTAATTTCAATAGAAATCAGACAAAAGGAACAGGATAGAGAACAGGAGGAAAGAGATCGCGTGATAGTACAGACATTTTCAGAGTTAAATTTACAACGTGCCCGCGATAAGGAAGAAATATTTGAGAGAATCGAGGAATCCATACCAAGTGACAGAATAAATAACCTAACGCAACAATATGAACAGTTAACTACCAAATGTGTTAATACTGAAACCCGAGTCACGACACTTACGGAAGACGTAAATAAACAGAAAGAACAAATAGGTGATTTATCGGAAAGAGTTGAGGAGATTTCAGATAAATTGACAAGTCTTAGTTTAAATGGGGACAGAGATTCAGATGATACAGCACCATTGCCATTTGCAGAAACCGAAGAGTACCAGAACATAAATAAGCATGTTGAAAATCAGGGAAAATTTAATGAACGCGTCAAAAGGGAATTTGAGGCATTACGAAAGCAAGTCAAACAAATTGAAGGCGAAATCGTAGGAAAAGACAGCAGAAGAAATTTAGAATCACAGATAGCAGAGGGCTTTGGAGAAAATAATTTGTTTCATTTACGGGATGCAACAAGAGAGCGCCAGGCGCGTGAACTTGACAATAATCGACATTCGGACTGGAACAGTCGCGGTAGGTCTTTGTCGCCACGAGGCGAAAACTTTGACTATAAACACTTTTTGACTGTTCGGAAATTTAAGATCTTTAACAATTCTAAGAATGACATACATCCATGTTCATGGCTAGATCAATGTACGCACTTCCACCAAATTGGCCACTAAGTCACAAACTGGAATTTATGTGTGGATATTTAGAAAACGAACCGGCGACGCGCATGCGTGCACTTATTAGACATTGTAATAATCTAAATGATTTTTATCATGCATGTCTATCGGCATATTGGTCCGAAAACACGCAAGACAGAGTCAAACATAGTCTTATTATGCAGCGTAATTTGAAACAGTCTAAGTTCCGCACGCCGGCAGAACACTTTGAAGACATGATTCGAAAGAATCAGTTCCTGTCCAGCCCTTGTAGCCCGACTGAATTAATTCGCATTTGTTTAACTAAGCTGCCACAATCCATAAGACAAATTGCTTTAGCCGGAAGATGTAAAGACGACATTGAGACTTTTAAGACTTTGCTACAAGAACTTGAGTATGACAACGACGACGGGACTTCTTGTAATTTTTTCAGTAACAGTAATTACAATAGATTTTCAGAGAAAAGGGATAGTGATCGGAACGGGCGTTATATGGGTAACTTTGAGAATGACAGACGTAACAGACAGGACAATAGATACCAGCCTTATGACAATAACAGACGTTCTAACAGAAATTACACAGACAATTATAATAACGGTAATTCCTACCGGAATGATCAATCATACGGAAACAGTAATCGGTATCATCAAGACAGAAATTATTCATACAATAATAGAAATTCTTACTACAGAAATAACCAGGGTAGTAGATCTAACAGTAATTTCAGAAGTGACAGTCGAGATTACACAAGAAGCAGTCATGCAGACAGACAGGAAAATAGAAATTTTAATAACAGACACAACCAAGAATTTGCATGTAACAGACAGGGGGGACCTAATTGGCATCCTCCACGTGACAGAACTTCAGAGAGACAAGTGCAAATAGTAGAAATTGATCCGCGAAATGACGCGAATAATCAAAGACGTGACGCAAGCAATCGACAATGACTTTGTCCTCAGCGTGCATAGGACCCCGAGCTGTAGTGGTGCTATTTCCCTTTTAGTTTTCTGCACCGCTGCCTACTCTTTTACTATTCTTTGCATCTGTCAAAACAACTCTTCGACTATCAATCTATCTATAGAGTCAGTAAACAATAACCGGATATGACTATTTTACCCAAAAGTGATTTCGGAAATTACCGTTTGGACTTACTGTACCTTCAGCAGCATTCATTCGTAGTTTAAACGAAATTTTACCTGTTTATCTTCGTGACAATATTACTTCATATGTTGACGATATTCTTATTGCGAAACGTTCTTGGAGTGAGCATAACAAAATTTTGGATTCATTATTACGTATTTTTGCAAGAGTTGGCATTACAGTGAACTTGGAAAAATCTGAATTTGGTCGTTCTCAGGTGAAATTTCGTGGTCATATTATTTTTACAGAAGGTATTCTTCCTGATCCAGAGAAATTAGACGCTATTCGTAATTATGCTGTTCCTATCACAAAACGTGATGTTCGTAGTTTCCTTGGTGTCTGTAATTTTCTTAGACGCTTTGTTAGATTGGACAATTTGGCCACAACTCGTTTATGTGAACTATCTGGAAAGAATTCTAATTGGTGTTGGGATGAGGAAGCTCAGTCAGAATTTGAACAACTTCGTGATGCTTTAGTTACTGCTCCACTTCTTTCACATCCGGATTTATCTAAAGATTTTTGTTTGGCGACGGACTCATCATAAAAAGGCCTAGGTGCACATTTATTTCAAGAGATAGAAGAAAACGGCGTTGTAGTACAGAAGACTATTGCATTTGGAAGTCGTGTTCTCTCTAAATCCGAAAAGAATTATTCAATTACGGAACTTGAAGCTTTGGCTGTTATTTGGGCTTTCACAAAATTTTGGACATTTTTGTTTGGCAGACATACTAAGGTTTACACCGATCATAGAGCTCTGGAATTTCTTATGTCAACAAAATTAACTCATGGCACATTGTCACGATGGGCGCTGTATCTACAGGAATTTGATTTTAGTATTGTTTACATACAGGGTTCTTCAAATATTATTGCTGATGCTTTATCATGTGCACCTATGGGTTTGAAACAGAGTGCTGAAGAAGACTGCAAAGAAAACCATTATTGTTTGATGTATATTCAAGGTGTTGCGTTTGAGAATTTTATTTCGTCTTCGCTCCAGGACATCGCTAAGGAGCAAAATAAGGATCCAATCTGGAAGGACATTAAGGAAAAGTGGAGGAGAAAGGAAAGCGTAGTGATTAGACAGCATTATTTAGTTCGCAATGATATTCTTTTTAAACGAAAATCGATCGACAACTCTGGTTAGTTTGTATTCCTGATGAGTGGATCAATAAATTGATTTGGTACACACATTTCAGTTATGCACACTTTGGTCCCAGAAAATGCTTTCACAAATTACGAGAAAATTGGTACTTCAGTAATATGGAAAAACGTATTCGATCTGTTCTTGCCAAATGCAAATTATGTCAAAAGGCTAAGCCGCCAACTATTTCTCACAGAGCACTGTTGTTTCCTATCATTCCAGCGAAATTAAAGGACATGGCTGCAGTCGATTTGTTCGGTCCAGTGGTTCGTTCTACTAATGGTTTTGCGTACATTTTGGTAGCAGTGGAATTGACACCAAAATATGTGTGTTTTACACCTCTACGCAAAGCAACAGCTCGTTCAGTATCTAATGCTTTCATCAAACATTTTCTTAAAGAAGTGGGTCATGTTGATAAGGTTATATCAGATAATGGATCACAGTTTCGCTCTAAAATTTGGCTTCGTACTCTACGGCGTCGTAAGATTAAACCAATTTTCATTTCACTTTTTCACCCTCAATCTAACGCTTCAGAGAGATGGATGAAGGAAATAAATAAATTGTGTCGACTGTATTGTCATCAGAATCACAGAACTTGGGATCAGTATCTTCATATTTTTCAAAACAGTCTGAATGAACTCTCTAATGATTCAACTTCTTTACCGCCTATACTGATATTAAAAAACAAAGCACTGACAAATCGCATTTCTGAAATAGTTCCTTTCCCGCCTACACGGAAACTGCGACATTCTAAAGTTGTCAACCTGGCTCTACGAAATATTGCATCTGCGGCTGCTAGAAGAGAGAAATCAGCTAAACGTCCTGGTCATTTAAAAACCTTGTCAGTTGGTCAAAAGGTGTTAATTAAGTCTCACCGTTTGTCGCACAAAGGAAAGGGCTTGTGTCGCAAATTTTTTCTGCTTTATAACGGTCCATATAGAGTTCGCAAAATTATTCATGATAACACTGTTGAAGTAGAAACTCTTAAATCTCGGCGCTCTAAGGGAGTACATCATATATCTAATGTTAAATTTTGGTGGAATGACATACTTTCGAGAAACCAACAGTTATACGTAAACATGCAGAGAATACAAGGATACCGCGCTGTGTTTTGGCGGCGGCACATACTCAAAGCAACAGTCAAGTCTGCGCACCGCACAAGGCAGTCGTTGACCGCAAACAATTACTTCCTACGTCACGCGTACCTACAGCTGATCGAGCGCTCAGTGCGAATGCACTGACAGCCGTAAACAAATACACAGTCTAATTTCTCCAAATAAATTCAGTATAAAGCTATAGTGACTTGATAAATTATGTTATTAACGTACAGTATTTTTCAGGATACGGTTGCATCAAATATTTAAGAACTTCAGGTAAATTCTGTGTGTGTCCAGCGTTAAGAGGACTTGCTATCGAGAAATTTTCAGGAAGAATGTAATTTCGAAGAAGAAACTGATAAACTAAAAAGGTAACTATTAATTGAGTTTATTTTTCAGGTAACATATTTCCACTTGGTACGTACTTTAGACGTAATTTGCTGCTCGCGATTACGTGATTCATACTTCGTGTTAACTGATATTGACAATGATTGATTAATGAAGAGGGTTGTTATTTGTATATATTATGCATCGCTTGGCTGCACTGCTTTTTCACTGATGTCATATTTTTTTTATTATGTGCCTGCTGTGCTTATTTATTTAAATTATAATTATCACCTGATTAGTTGTGCTGATATGGTTATGTATGTAGGTTACACTTTGTGATTTATCTACTTGCGCCTTCATGTTTACTTATTAAGATTTCATATGAACATTTATTTGCTTATGCTGATATGATGCTAATGATCTGTTTATTATGTAAGATATATATTTGCTGCTTTGCGTATGGATTGCATATTTACACATTTCTGTTTTGTTGTCATAACTACTCTTCAATTGAGAATATAGCAATGCTGATGTACAGTGTACGAACATAGAGTTTAGGTTACACTATGGTATTAATTATTGTTCGCTTGGCAGAGCCTCGTTGTAGGGATTGTGCTGCATCCACTTGTTGACATTCTGTTCTCTACTGGTGTATTTACTCGCTGTTGCATGGTTTGCTTACGCTCAGTGCCTTATATTTTTAAGATAAGAAAATGAACTGCTATAATTCGACGAACGACATTAGTACAAGAAACTTCATAGAAGTCACATGAGCTGGAGGTTTTATGGAAGCTGTATAAATTAATGCTAATAGGAAGGAAGCTAATGACATGACATACTAAGACTAGGGTCAGACCATTGACAGTCATTACACTGCATTTTTCGTGAGCAATTGAAATAGCAAGTGACACTTGACACAAAAAATACTCCACATGTTTACTTCTGCCATGATTCTTGAAGTGGTGTACACACTGTGAAATATTATGATCATTCACACTCCGTAATCGTACTTAATTACTGAGAGTTATTCGAACTAAAGTCTGTTAGAGGTCATGTATGCATTTCTCTTATTTAATGATGGACAAGATAACCAAAATGTATTTTATAATTCATAATGAGTAGAAGATATGGGTCAGATGGATTACACAGAGGTTGTGTGAGGACACTGTGTCTTCGGATTGCATGGGATGATGAACTGAAGTTTGCACTAGGATTTTATCTGTACTTGTTCGAGGAGACTGACTAGAGGAAAGAGTTGTTATGGAAGTGAAATGATATTGGTGCTAAGGTTTATATGTATTGACGTATTGAAGAGGTATTATTGAGGTATTGAGATTGTGTGAAGTTGATGATTATTGGAGTTTTGGTGGACAAGAGGTAAGGTAAATGATATTGATGATAAGTTTTATATGTATCGGCGTAAGAGTATTATTGAAGTATTAAGATTATGTGATGCTGATGATTATTGGAGTTTTGGTGGATAAGAGGTAAAGTAAGTGAGGAGCATATTTTTTTTGTTGGTTTATATGGAACAAGGAAGATGAAGTTGGCAGACTGGAACACTCAAGTAGAAGGAAGATAGTCTACACACACACTTTGTTAAATCACTAAGCAGTATATACTTTTTTTTGGAGAGAGGAAGTATTTGCATATCTTGGCACACTGACAGTTGTTTAGTAATAGTACATTTGATTTGGCTTGGCAAACATTGCTCTTGACATGATGACTATGACATTGACTAACTATTATTGACTGTTATACACTGTGCCACTACTACTTGATACACAAGTTGAACATCAAATCTTTGACAGAATTGTATTTACACAGTTAACATTATTCAATTACACAGTAGCACTTAATGTGGATGAAAGATGAGTGAGTGTGTTTTGTGTGTTTTCCCTTCCTAAACCCAGATAATTGGTACCGACCTATCTCCTAAATATTATTTTACTTGTTTGTTGTGGCTTGCACTGACACCCATAAATATTATAGGTTTACTGATATTTGTGTATTTGTAAAAGTTAATATGACAATTATCTGATATCATTTGTGTGTTTATTAGAATTTGTATGTTTAGTGTAAGAGCATTGAGAATTTTGTAAAAGCAATTGTGTGTGCATTCAAACTATTGTTCATGCCTGAACTGTCTGATTAGTGATGGTGAATATTATGGACTGTTACTTGCACTTTTTCTACATGTTTGGTGCCACTAGGACATGTTTAATTTCTGCTGATAAACTCTGATGAACAGTGTGATTAGTGATAGTGAATATTATGGACTGCTGTTTGCACCTGCTCAACATTACTGGGTGCCACTGTTAGAACTGTTTCTACTGAAATGATGTTACTTCTTGCTGTCTGCACCTGCTCAACATTACTGGGTGCCACTAATGGACTGCTTCTACTGACATAATGTCACTTGTTGGTGTCCGCACCTGGTGTTCAACATTACTGGGTGCCACTGATGGACTGCATCTATTGAAATAATGTCACTTGTTGGTGTCCGCACCTGTTCAACATTGCTGGGTGCCACTAATGGAACTGCTTCTGCTGAAAGATGTCACTTGTCGGTGTCTGCACCTGTTCAACATTACTGGGTGCCACTGTTAGAACTGTTTCTACTGAAATGATGTTACTTCTTGCTATTTGCACCTGTTGACCATTGCTGGGTGCTACTGCTGGAACTATCAACTACTTGTTTTTTTTTAATCATTGAAAGCATTTTATGTGAACATTTGTATAAACTGATTTTTTGTGTATTGTGTAAACTATTATGTAAAGTCACATGTATGAAAGAATTTGTATTGCTTACTGTATTTTATATATTAGGTTATTGAAAGGTCAGTGCAAAGCCAAAATTTTATCTAATTATGTGATATTTACGTATTAATATTGTCTTTTATTTTTGTCTGTATTTTTGTGGACGAATTTGGTGGTATTTTCACCACCAATGCTGGCAAAAATACCATCAAATTCTGGCCCGTGGAGGAAGGGCATATGAAAGGTGGCTACACTGAGCCACAGCGCCAGAGATTGCGCCAAAGAGTTTTATTCCGCCGCCTCCACTGGCAGTGCTTGTCGAGATGTGGCGGTGGTGAGTGCTTGTCGAGATGTGGCAGTAGTCAGTGCTTGTTGAGATGTGGTAGGAGTCAGTCGGTGTTGAGATGTTGTAGTAGGGAGTGCTTGTTCCATGTTTAATGCAGTTGTTTGATGGGCTAGACAGCAGATGTTGTTCGAATGGAGATATTGTAATGATCAGAGTGCTTTTCGTCAATATATATAAAGGTAAAAAAAATTCCCTTTTTTTATTATTTCAATGTCTTAAATAATGCGTCATTACAGGTTCAGTAAACAAAGCATCTGGCTTGTGTTCTTGTATTAGAGTGTAATTCCTTACTCAATTATAGTATTTTTATTTTTTTTAATTACTTCAGTATAAATGGTATTTAAAATTTCTTGTCTTATTGAAGAAGAACCGTGCCAGATGTGTACGTTGAATCACACTTCCACACACAGAACAGTTACACTTGTGCTTTGGTTTCGTACGTTTTATAGTTGCTGGGGACTTAATTAATTAATTGTGTTAACGGAAATTTTCTTTCATTCTTTGTTGTTATTCTATGCAGTCAGATTGCGTACTAAAACTAGTCAGAGCCAACCGTTTACGAGACTTCGTAATCGGACAGACAACTACTAAAAAATTAAAAGTATTTGCATTTCATATTTATATAATTAAGCCCCCATGCAACAGTCTTTGTCATTTCTCATTATATATCGTTTCTTCTGTGACGGTTTTCACATCCTCCGCCACAGATAGTATTTCACACTCTTTGAATAATCATTTATAATAGCAAAATTCGTAATTATACTTTTCCTCACAAAATTAAGTGTCCTTTTGGAATTCAATTAACAGAAATACATATAAATTATTTGTTACAGTTCGCATTATACATCGAAATGTTCCTTTAACTTTCACTTTGTATGCGTGCTGACAGAGAACGTTACAGACGGTACTTTGTTTCAGCGAAATTTTCATGGTGTTTATCGATAGTCCTGCTCGTTATGATTTTTCTAGAAATAGAGAATACGAAACTTCTTTATAACTGGAAGCGATAAAATCATTGTTGCTCCTCGTTTGTTGTCAAACGATTTTTAAATGTTAAAATGCAGAAGAGAACTATCACACAATCACCTTGCTGTCTCATGTATCCAAGTTGCTGATAAGAATAAAATACAGAAGAATGGAAAAGAAAATTTAGGGTCTGCTAGACTACGATCAGTTCGGCGTTCGGAAAGGTAAGGGTAACAAAGAGGCAGTTCTCAGGACGTGATTCATAATGCAAGCTAGACCTAAGACAAATAAAGACACGTTCATAGGATTTGTCTACCTAGAAAAAGCATTAAACAATTGAAAATGGTACAAGGTGTTTTAAATTCTGTGAAAAATACGAGTAAGCCATGAGGGAGGACGGAGTAATATATATTACGTTCAAGAACCGAGAAGGGATTATGAGAATGGAAGACAAAGAACGAGGTGCTCGAATTAAAAAGGGTTTAAGACAGGGATGTAATCATTTGCCCCCGCTCTTTAACCTGTACATCAAAGAAGCAATGACAGAAATAAGAGAAAAGTTGAAGAGTCGGATTAAAATACAGGGTGAAAGGATGTCAGTGATAAGATTCTTTGAAAGCATTGCTGTTCTCAATCAAAGTGAAGAATAATTGCAACACAGACTGAATAGATTTAACAGGGAAATGAGTGCAGAATATGGCTCTGAGAATAAACCGAAGAAAAACGCACGTTATAAGGAGTAGTAGAACTGATAGCGCTAAGCTTAATATCGAAATTGGAGACCACTAAATAAATGAAGTTACGGAATTCTGATACATTAGAAAAAAAAAGAAAGCACAAGTCGGACAAAGCAGCGAAGACAAAAATAGCAGAAGCATAGAGGGCAATCCCATTCAAGAGAAGTCTGCTAGTATCGAACATCTACCTTAATCTGAGGAATAACTTTCTTGTACGTTTGAAGCACAACATTGTATGGTAGTGAGACATTGGCTATGAGAAAACTGCTAAAGAAGAAAATCGAAGCATCTGAGATGTTGTGCTACAGAAGATTGTTGAAAATAAGGTAGACTGATAAGATAAGTAATTAGGTTCTCCGCGTAATCGGCGACGTGACAGGACGATAGGACTCGTGTTATGGCATCAAGGAATAAACTCAATGATATCAGAGAGAGCTGTAGAGGATAAAAACTGTAGGGAAGGATAGAAACTGGAATACATCCAACAAATAATTGCGCAGGTAGGCTGCAAGTGTTATTCAGAGATGAAGATGTTCACAAAAAAAAAAAGTGGCTGGTTCCATGGAACCAGTCAGAAGACTGATGAATTCATGAGAAAGAGACAATACATGAAAAATGATTAAAAATGAGGGACAGGCTGATGATAGTGGCAAAAGAAATGGTAGGAAACAGGTCTAATAACACCAGTAGAGAATGAGGAACAAAAAACATAAAACTACAAGGAATAATGGAGAAAATGAAAGAATGCGGAGAATAGAGAAAGAAAAATGAGATATAAGAAACTGAATAATGAATTAAGAAGAGAAACGGTACATACAAGAGAAAACTGGATGAAAGGGAAATGTTAGGAAGTAAAGAAAATGGAGAAAGAGAAAAAGTAGGGAACGATTATACATCAGCTAGACACATAGTTTTTGAAAGCAGGAAAAGGCAGACTGACATGAAAGACGGGAAAAAGGATGGCCCGATAAGCAATGATCCACAAGAGCTGTTAAATGAATGGTAATGACATATGTAGTGTCGTTCAGAAGTGGGCGAAGATCAGTCAATATAAAGAATGAAGAAAAGGCATATGTACCGTACGATGGAAAAGGGAAACTGAGTGTAGGTGAAGAAGTTCAAAAAGCACTGGACGAGATGAAAAACGTCAAAGTATTTGGAAGTGGCAAATTGTCGGCAGAAGTAGTGAAGAACGAGAGACAGGAGAGAGAGGTGAAATGTGGTATGCAAAGGAAGAGAACGGCCAGAGGACTTTATCACTACAGAAAGAATACAAATTGAGAAAGAGGAGAAGAACAAAAATGTGGATAACGTAGGACTGTCAGTTTCATTTCTCATGCAACCAAAATATTGTTGAGAGAGCTGAACAGAAGGTTATACGGAAACCTATATTGGCATATGGCCAAGCAACATTTTGGACTCAAAAAGAGTAAAGGAATAAGGAACGTAACTGGAGTACTAATGCTATGAAGTATAGGAGAGAGATACGAGGGCGTACTGAAATGTAATGTCTCCGAAATTTTATGTGAAAAATCCGAAAGTTTTTAAAATAAAATAAACGTTATTAACAGTCTATATCTTTGTTCTTAACATTTACATATTTACTGACCTCTGCGCTTGAGTATACGAAATTGGAGCCTGTAACACGGCGATGTTTAATGTAATTATGTAGGTGCGTGAGACACAGCTTGTTGGAACCGAGTTTGGAATTCGAAGAGTTCGCCAGCACATGCAGAAACCTCTCCTTCAGCATGACAATACCAGAGAGCACACGAGCGGTGCAATATCTGAAACATTCCGACGCGTTGGGTTCACTGTCCTCGATCATGCTCCATACAGTCCCGGCTTTGCCCTATTCGATTTTCTTCTGTTTCCAAAACTTAAAAAACACGATCGAGAACTTTACTTTGATAATGACGAAGCGGTGCAAGAACAGTTAGGGTTGTGGCTGCGTCAGCAAAGTCATACATTCTACAGCGACGGTATCAACAAACTGGTCTCTCGTTGGGAGAAATATCTTCGTCGCCAAGGTGACATGTTCAGAACTAAAAATGTATACAGGAAGAATAAAGACATAGAATGTTAGCAACGTTTTTCTTATCTAAAAAGCTGTAATAGTTTTCACATAAAAGTTCTGAGGCGTTACTTTTCAACACGCCCTTGTACATTTAGAGAGTTAAAGAAATTATACTGTATTTTTTGACTTAGTCAAGACTTTCGACAAAGTACAATTGAGCATGTTGTTGAGTATTTTGAGTATGAATGTAGTTTATCCGAACAAGAATTTGATACAAAATTTAAATTTTCAAGTGAAGATAGGAATAACAGTTGGAAATGAAATGTCATAGGATAGTATGATCGGAAAAGGAATGGTGTAACGCTGATGTCTTTCCCTATTGCTCTTTAAAATATGTCTACAGGAAATTATTGAGAAATGCTCAGTCTGGAAAAGTATGGTTTATGCTGGAGGAAAGGGAACAGGATGTGTGCTATTTGTGGATAATGTGGTCTTACTAGCAAGAAGTGAAAGTGAGGTAACAAAATGTTAAAAGATCTTCATGAGATCTCTGAGGAGTATGGTATGAAGATCATTAGGAGAAAAACAAAATACATGGTGATTGACAAAGGGCTTGAATAATTAATACTAAGAAAGGACCAATTAAAATTAGCCAAGTGACGTCATTCAAGTACCGATGAAGCATATTAATGAATCATTTAAAGTGTACCAGGAACTGTAGCAACTGAGAAAGTTTTCAAAATGATAGAAGACTTTTTATGAGGAAAGGTAGATAAAGAGCTCAGTAAGAGACTGATCAAGTGTTCAGCCGTTCAGTGAATCTGAAACGTAGACGTTAGTAGGAGAGGACGAAAGGAAGTTGGAAACATATCACATGTGGCTGTGCAGGAAGATGTAAAGGATTTGAAAGTGGCAAATGAAGGGGTCCTGGAAAGAATATGGGAGAGTAGAAGACTATTGGAAGTTATAAGAGAAGCAAAGAAGAATTGTCTTGGTCACATGATGTGACGGTGAAAGGTTTGGAAGGATTAATGTATGGGAGTAGAATGAAAAGCAGGAAAAAATACAAGATGATGGTTATGGAAGGTACGTGAAAACGAAGAGAGCAGTAGAAAGTAGGACGCAAAGAAGCATCGACTAAAGAGGCATCGACTGAAGATCTCCCTTAGGCTGGAACACATAAAAAAAGATAGTCTGTCTTTGCGCTGCGACCGACATATTTTCAGAGGTTTGAGTAATCTGATGTCGAAAGAACGACAAGTCATGTCAAAACAGAGCTCCAGTTAACTAAAGAGACTGTTGTTGATGATTGCGTATAATAAGGATGTGTAAATCTTTTATGGAATCTCGTAATTAGCTGCTCAAATACGGGGTGTTTACGAAAATGACAAAACGTGCAGACTCCTAAATGTCGCTGTCTGTTTTTGCACTGCGTTGTAAATGGCCCATTTGCAACGTAATTACCGTATTTTACGATTATCGTGGATACTAGTAACCCTTTTTTTGTAGGAATTATTGCATTTATAACGGCGCATCATCAGTTCATTACTTGCTTAAAATTTTACTTCAGTGTCGTTACACGGTAGCATATTTCACTTGGCTGTATTACAGCTGGATGCTCTGTACCAATAAACCAGCAACTGACACGGGCAGCCAGCGGCATTGAGAGGATCACATGCCGCCGGCGCTAATCGTGAATTGTGCTCGCGAAACAACGCAAATCGTCTGAAATGCGCTACTTGCGCTCTGTGCGAAAATTTAATCGATTAATGTGCCCCAAAATAGCGAAGTGTACCGAGCGCCTCGCGAGAGCTGTGTTTTGCGATTGTCTGCTGTCAGCATGATTTACAGCTTTGACGCGCTCCCAGATTGCAGTAAAATTGCCATGGTAACAAATTACACGCGAAACGCGCGTGTAATCATATTTAATTGGCGCATACATTATGTTAATTAAATGAGTTATTGTTCGCTGGGCTAACAAAGCCTATAAAATACCGAACGATGTGTACTGTGAAAAGCACAGTACAGCGCGACTTTAGCCGCTTCAAAACGACGCATTAGACGCACAATCGTTTCAGGTCCGTGAGCAGGTACGACTAAACCTTTGGGCGGTGGAACACATGAAACTGAGGGATCACTACTGTACTGTCCCATTCGTGTCAGTTATACGTGGCTAAGTGACACACCGGCAATGATCGCTGTCTTATGCTACCGGCGCTAAAGTTGAAGGTGGTGTGTCAGGGGGAGCGTGGAGGAAGGTGGGGGCGGTGGGAGCCGTTTCTGAATCACCTAATATACAGAGACAAAAAAATACTATTAAGAGAAGAATCGTTTAAACAACAGAGTTCTCCAAAACAGCTTTTCCGATTTCACATAAAGTGCTGAGCCAGAACGTTATGGCCGGCCGCGGTGGTCTCGCGGTTCTAGGCGCGCAGTCCGGAACCGCGCGACTGCTACGGTCGCAGGTTCGAATCCTGCCTCGGGCATGGATGTGTGTGATGTCCTTAGGTTGGTAAGGTTTAAGTGGTTCTAAGTTCTAGGGGACTGATGACCACAGCTGTTAAGTCCCATAGTGCTCAGAGCCAGCCAGAACGTTATGAGACTCTATTGAATAGCGTGTTGGTCCAACTTTGGAACGCTATACAACAGTGATACTTCTTGGCATGGATTCGACAAGTCCTTGGTACGTTTCTGGATGTATATGTTTACTCTCAGATCAAGCAGTTACCTTAAATCACCAGTGGTAATTTGTCGGCGCAGAGACGTTTCTCGATAACGTTCTAGATGTGTTTCATCGGGTTCATATAAGGCGCATATAACGGCCAAGTCATCAACGTGAGTTCGCTACCACGACCCTCAACCTGCTGTAGCACGTTTCTTTCCGTGTGACGAGGACGACTATCCTAATGGAAGATGTCATCACTTTCGAGCAAGACATCAATCATCACGGGATACAGGTGGTCCACAATAATGCACATGTAGTTCACAGCCGCCACGATGCATTTGATTACTCCCACAGGCCCCTTGGAAGCCTGGGTCAGTGTCCCTACTAGCATAACACGCTGCCAAAATTCTATATATGTGGTCAGTTCTTGTTTCGCGCAACGAATCTCCTGGATGGCGGTGATTCTGGACATGACTATCGACCTATCTAATAGGGAAAGTGACTCTTCCGACCAGCAGATAGGTTACTACAATATGGGATTTTGGGTCCGCCTAAATGCAAAACACTTTTGTTATTTATTCCTCCAAACTAGTTTCAGCAACAAATATCGGCATCATCATTGGGCTCTTTGATTCTAACCGTTTCCATTGATCCATGAATTATTGTCGATGAACTCGGACCCACTGCAATCATAACTGACAGTGCCGTCGGTTCAACATGGGAACACATGGTGGTCGTCTGCTGCTGAACCCTTTACTGAACAATGTGCTCCAAAACAATTGTGCCTCCACCAGCATTGTACTGTGTCGTCAGATCTGCCACACGTCGACTGTCCTGTTTACCTCCATGTTCTGTGACGAGGCGTGGATGTTGAACACCTTGTCACCTACTAGAGGTTTCACAATCCTAGATGCTCACGACAGGGGCACAGGAATATCCCACCAGATTTACCATTTATGGCTCATATGTCGCTTTAGTGATTCCGCATTCATCTCTGCTCCGCTTATACGGGGAGATTCAAAAAAAGTTTACAAACTGATATGGAACACTAGCAATCATATAGGAACTGGGAGTCGCAAACGCCACGAGAGGTAGCTACAGTCACGTATGGGTTGGTATCGTGGGAGACGTTTTAATTGGGTCATATATTCTGCCGGACCGACATGATGGTCACACGTATCTCGTATTCCTGTGAGAGGTTCTACCAGACATGGAGAATGATGTTTCCACGGCTGTTCGTCGCCGCATTCGATTTCCCGGGGGAAGGGGGGGGGGCTATCTAAAGGGCCTTGTGTTTGAAACACCTGTTACATTCATGTAGGATCTAGTGGGCAGGATTGTTGCCGCCTCTGGATGTCTTGTAGATATACCATGTACCTTTGCGAGGGTGCGCCATTCAATATCAAGTGGACGTCAGAGGTCCTGATGCATCTCCTGTAGTGGGCGTACATTTGCAGCGCGTGACTAAATAAGAGCAACGCCTTTTAGTAGACCCGGTTGGCCTTTGTGACCCCAGTTCCTAGATGATTACAGATCCTTATTGTATGCGTAATGTGCCATGTCAGTTGGTAAACGTTTTCTTGAATCACCCTGTATAAACTGTAGATGTAGGGAAATGACCGCCTACAGTGGCAGTTGAGTCAGATGGTGGCAAATCAGGATGGAGCGCCATCTCCCCATCTGAATGTGGGCTGCAGCTATGGAGGTGACTAGAATCGTACAGCAAACTGCCAGTAAAATATACCTGGCTTTATTATTTATTTATTCATGTCGATTATGGGGATGCAGCTGTAGTCAGAGAGAAGGTTATTGGCCTCAGTGACGTAGCTGGCCATGGGTACATGGTATGTTGGCGTCAACATTTCATCCTCCCAGCAGGCAACGCTTGAGTGAAACTGAAGAAGGCTGCATCTGACTGGCTGGAGAAAGGGACGACCATAGCAGTCCTCATGGCTCAGCTGCTCCGTGGCTGAAGTGGTAACACACCAAAAAAGATGGTGTTTAAAACATAGTACCTAGCATGACTGAAGCTGATGGTATTCACCTGTCCCAGGCAGTGGTAAATGACAACGTACGTCCGTGCTGGCTGAATGACAGCCTCAGTATAGCTGTGAAGCAAGCTGACCCAGTATCAAACTCATGCTCCACCGGGTAGGTGGCTGGCAGCAGCAGGTAGCCATCCAGTAGGTGACTCAGCCGAGCAGAAGCACCAAAGTGACTGCATGCAGACCTCAGCACGTATGGGAGCCTGCAGCTACTGGTGGCAAAGTCTTTGGATGGCAGATGGCTACATTATCTTGTACTTCAAGTGGCCCCATCTCATAGTCTACAACTGGGATAGACTGCATCACACAGCATATTGTATGCACCAGAATACTGCTGGAAATGATAAAAACGTGGGAGTGGGGATCTGATTTGGGAGGTAATTACATGTGAACAGGTTAGTATTTCTCCAATGGCAGCGCTCCCACCTGGGAACTCGTAGTAGGCCATAGAGGCTTAGCGTCACAATTGGGAGGCAACGACTTGATTTACCACAGAGTTCTTGTTTAATCAGCTCCTCCGGAAGCCATGTGGAAGCTGTAAGATTTCACGACTTTGGTTTTCAGGGGTGCTGGCTGACGTCTTCCACTTTGTATCTAGGGAGGACATCAGCATCATACAGTTCGTAGAGACACTTGCCACTTGTGGAAGAGTATTGTATTTGTAAGTAGGCTGTTTAGGTTTTTTTATTGGTAACGCCACCTCTATATAAAAATCACTGGCTGTGCTGTGTGCAGTCTGTGGCTAGTTTGCATTGTTGTCTGCCATTGTAGTGTTGGGCAGCGGCAGCTGGATGTGAACAGCGCGTAGCGTTGCGCAGTTGGAGGTGAGCCGCCAGCAGTGGTGGCTGTGGGGAGAGAGATGGCGGAGTTTTGTAATTTGTCATGAACTGCTATATATATTATGACTATTAAGGTAAATACATTGTTTGTTCTCTATTAAAATCTTTCATTTGCTAACTATGCCTATCAGTAGTTAGTGCCTTCCGTAGTTTGAATCTTTTATTTAGCTGGCAGTAGTGGCGCTCGCTGTATTGCAGTAGTTCCAGTAACGAAGATTTTTGTGAGGTAAGTGATTTGTGAAAGGTATAGGTTAATGTTAGTCAGGGCCATTCTTTCGTAGGGATTTTTTGAAAGTCATGTGAAAGGTATAGGTTAATGTTAGCCAGGGCCATTCTTTCGTAGGGATTTTTTGAAAGTCAGATTGCGTTGCGCTAAAAATATTGTGTGTCAGTTTAGGCACAGTCTTGTATAATTGTTCAAAAGGGGACGTTTCATATTGTTGAAAAATGACTGACTGGTACGGTCATATGAGAGGTAACTCATCATGGCGCAGGATGTCCCTGATGTAACGTCTTGCAGTTGCATGGCAGTTCATGTTCACACTGTCATGCCACCAATCTGATAACGTAATATGTACATCCCAATAATATAATTAGTTCTGTAACACTGCATGATAACAGCAGACATTGTTCACTACCACCAATGATTGCATAGCTAATTACCTCTTCGGCTACTTTCTTTTTACTGCACTGGGAGTGGGGGGAAGGGAATCTACTATTTTCTGCACCCTTAGGATCTCTTTCTAGCTGGGTCTGGACATGGAAGTTAACTTAAAAGGACCAACGAGTCATAAACTTGTTTGGCACAGAAAGCAACTCTCCTGGAAAGGTAGAGAGCAAAGAATTCGCTGCGTCCCATCTCTGCACAGCAGGCACCTCAGGCGTGGCCTGTCTACTACAAAACTGCATTTTGTTGGACGTTAGGAGAAATCCTTCTGTGGAGAGATAAGATTTGAAGCCAAGTGTAGTCCTCGAAACAGGAGAGCATGGGACTGGCTGTTTTTCTGCGGCCTCACCATGAAAGACTATTTATTTAAATTACCAGTAACAGACACTCAGACTGGCTCTAGATAATTAATCCTGTAGAGGGCACACTTCCCACACACATCTACATGTAAGTCTGTGGTTTGTTGAGGGGAAAAACCTGTAGCAGAGTGGGAGAGCTTTTCTTCCTTCCTTCCTGCGCCACAGCACCATTGGTTAACCATTACAGAGTCTGTGAGAGTAGTAGTTTGTTAAAGTTATTTGTAAAACCATACTGGTCGAAACTGGCAAAGTTTTCTACAATTTGCCCTACACTGGAAGAGCCAGGACGGCACTTGCTGCAAGGACACTTACCGCACAGACATCAAAGAGAAGACACTTGCTTTCAGGAGATCAATGAGTCGTTACAGAGAACTCCAGGGAAGGAGGTCTCCATATTAGAACTGAGTACAGAGGTCGAGCTGGGCTCAGAATATTCAGCCGTTACTGCCGCCGTTGTCCGCACTAATTTATGAGTGATAAGAATCAGCTGGTGGTGGAGTCACCGAACTGAGGGGGACGCAACACCAGTTAACTTATACCAGGATTGGACTGCACCGTTTTATTGTTCGTGCCCAGCTAATTACTTACATCATTCACTTTGACGAATCTATTGGTATCTGTACTTGCTTTATAGGTTCTTTCATTATACTACTAACCACTTTCACAGGCACTGGCTGTATCTATGATAAAGTTTCACGTTATTCTGTCATGCTTCCACTCACCTTGTAGGGAAGCAAATAGGGAAGCAAACCGATGCTAGTACAGCGAGTAAGGTATTGATTATACTCCTAGTCGCTCAGTCAAGGTCAGTCCAACATAGTACCAGAGCATATGCTGTGAGCCACTAATAAAGAGATTGAGGCATGAACTTATGTAAAACTTAAACTTTGAAATATCGTCTCAAAACCTGGTCAGATTATATAAGATCATGAAAATATCAAACATTGAGAAACTCAACATGGTCCACTAATTAGTTACTTCAAAAATCCACTTTTCGTAAAATTCAAAGAGACACATAATGCTAAAGCTAGGAACTTCTAATTTTAGAATTAGACGCAGTTTACTTAGACGCAGTTTATAACGAAAGCACACGGTAGAAGTTTAGAGGAAGCTACCGCTTTTAATGTTTGAATTATTCCACTTTCTTCAAAATATTAGAAGCGCATGGTATTAACGTTACAGAATTCAACTTCTTTAATTAGGTTGAGTATGTTATTGAAACACATGACAGAAATTTCCAGGAAGATATCCCATCAACTTTTTGAGTTATTAAATTGCTGTTGTTGTGGTCTTCAGTCCAGAGACTGGTTTGATGCAGCTCTCCATGCTACTCTATCCTGTGCAAACTTCTTCATCTCCCAGTACCTACTGCAACCAACATCTTTCTGAATCTGCTTAGTGCATTCATCTCTTGGTCTCCCTCTTCGATTTTTACCCTCCACGCTGCCCTCCAATACTAAATTGGTGATCCCCTGATGCCTTAGAACATGTCCTACCAACCGATCCCTTCTTCTAGTCATGTTGTGCAACAAACTTCTCTTCTCCCCAATTTTATTCAGTACCCCCTCATTAGTTATGTGATCTACCCATCTAATCTTCAGCATTATTTTGTAGCAACACATTTAGGAAGCTTCTATTCTCTTCTTGTCCAAACTATTTATCGTCCATGTTTCACTTCCATACATGGCTACACTCCATACAAATACTTTCAGAAACTATTTCGTGACATCTAAATCTATACTCGATGTTAACAAATTTCTATTCTTCAGAAACGCTTTCCTTGCCATTGCCAGTCTACATTTTGTATCCTCTCTACTTTGACCATCATCAGTTATTTTGTTCCCCAAATAGCGAAACTCATTTACTACTTTAAGTGTCTCATTTCCTAATCTAATTCCTTCAGCATCACTCGACTTAATTCGATTATATTCCATTATCCTCGCTTTGCTTTTGTTGATGTTCATCTTATATCCTCCTTTCAAGACAGTCCATTCCGTTCAACTGCTCTTCCAGATCCTTTGCTGTCTCAGATAGAATTACAATGTCATCAGCGAACCTCGAAGTTTTTATTTCTTCTCCATGGATTTTAATACCTACTCCGAATTTTTTCTTTTGTTTCCTTTATTGCTTGCAAAATATACAGATTGAATAACATCGGGGATAGGCTACAACCATGTCTCACTCCCTTCCCAACCACTGCTTCCCTTTCATGCCCCTGGACTCTTAGAACCGCCATCTGGTTTCTGTACAAATTGTAAATAGCCTTTCGCTCTCTGTATTTTACCCCTGCCACCTTCAAAATTTGAAAAAGAGTATTCCAGTCAACATTGTCATATCTCTTCTGTTACCCAAGGATTTCTACTAGCCCTCTTCTTTTTACCTACTTGATCTTGTGCTGCTGTCACTATTTCATCTCTCAAAGCTACCCGTTCTTCTTCTACTGCATTTCTTTCCCCCGTTCTTGTCAATCGTTCCCTAAGACTCTCTCTGAAACTCTCTACAACCCCTGGTTCTTTCAGTTTATCCAGGTTCCATCTCCTTAAATTCCCACCTTTTTGCAATTTCTTCAGATTTAATCTACAGTTCATAACCAATAGATTGTGATCAGAGTCCACATCTGCCGCTGGAAATGTCTTACAATTCAAAACCTGGTTCCTAAATCTCTGTCCTACCATTATATAATCTATCTGAAACCTTCCAGTATCTCCAGGCCTCTTTCACGTAGGCAACGTTTTTTTATGATTCTTGAACCAAGTGTTAGCTATGATTAATTTATGCTCTGTGCAGAATTCTACCAGGCGGCTTCCTCTTTCATTTCTTACCCCCATTCCTTATTCACCTACTACGTTTCCTTCTCTTCCTTTTCCTGCTATCGAATTCCAGTCACCCATGACTATTACATTTTCGTCTCCCTTCACTATCTGAATAATTCCTTTTATCTCATCATACATTTGATCAATATCTTCGTCATCTGCGGAGCTAGTTGGCATATATACTTGTACTACTGTGGTAGGCGTGGGCTCCGTGTCTATCTTGGCCACAATAATGCGTTCACTATGCTGTTTGTAGTAGTTTACCTGCACTCCTATTTTTTTTATTCATTATTATACCTACTCCTGCATTACCCATATTTGATTTTGTATTTATAACCCTGTATTCACCTGACCAGAAGTCTTGTTCCTCCTGCCACCGAACTTCACAATTCCCACTATATCCAACTTTAACCTATCCATTTCCCTTTTTAAATTTTCCAACGTACCTGCCCGATTAAGGAATCTGACATCATACGCTCCGATCCGTAGAACGCCAGTTTTCTTTCTCCTAATAACGACGTCCTCCTGAGTAGTCCCCGCCCGGAGATCGGAATTGGGGGACTATTTTACCTCCGGAATATTTTACCCAAGAGGACGCCATCATCATTTAATCATACAGTAAAGCTGCATGCCCTCGGGAAAAATTACGGCTGTAGTTTCCCCTCGCTTTCAGCCGTTCGCAGTACCGCAACAGCAAGGCCGTTTTGGTTAGTGTCACAAGGCCAGATCAGTCAGTCGTCCAGACTGTTGCCCCTGCAACTACTGAAACGGCTGCTGCCCCTCTTCAGGAACCACACGTTTGTCTGGCCTCGCAATAGAAACCCCTGCGTTGTGGTTGCACCTACGGTGCGGCCATTTGTATCACTGAGGCACGCAAGCCTCCCCACCAACGGCAAGGTCCATGGTTGCTAGGGGGAGAATAAACCGAATTATGTCTTTAAACTTTGTAAAACGAGTTAAGTGACCTTTTCTATAAAGCCGAAAAGTCAAGACGACAGGACCATATTCATGGTATGTAATACTGAAGCAGTACCCAGTTTTGAGATAGTACTATAAAGCCTCAAGGTACAAAAAATATAAACAGAGACAGTTGAGAAGCCACTGTCTATCGTAGCTTCCGTTTGGAAAGTCCTGACACTCAAAATTTAAGAGCTGTAGGGCTAAGAATTTTATAGAACGTAAATAAAGTACATTGATAAAAAATTGGGATCGTTGTTAGTCTTCCACTGATAACAATATTAATAATTTTGTAGTCAGAAAGGGTGTTGGCTTGGCGCTGCTACTAACGCAAAAAGCAGTTTCGAAGCAAGTGTTCCCTTAGGCGTCCTCGCCGAGCATGTGTCTGCACCTAAAAAAGTTATTCGATCGATGTCAGTCAAACGGGGATGCTCTAAGCTCCGCTGCGAATCTGGTCGCAACCGCTTATGCCCAGACGACGTAAAAAATGGCAGACACTGCTAAGTTTCGGTCGAATGATACGTTGCGTATAACTGGTGAAACTATGTAAAAAGGAATTTATCTTGGGTTAAGAATTTATCTGGAAGGCACATGTTTCGTATACTTGTTCTGCTTTGTATGTCGCCCGCTATGTTGTAGAAAACTGCGTGGCAAGTGAAACTTCCCGGCAGATTAGAACTATGTGCCACAGCGAAACTCGAACTCGGGACCTTTGTTTTTCGCGCGCAAGTGCTCTACCGACCTTTTTTTTTTTTCACTCTCGCCCGATTGCGGCTGCCATCAAGAAGGGTGTGCATGGATCGTACAATCAGCCTCCAGACCACTTCTTTTGCCATAGCTGGGATTCGAACCCAGGTCTTCTTGCTCACTTTTTTTATACAATAATCTTTATTCGACAAACTAACAGTACATATATATACACAATGCAACCGTTCTTCAAGGTACAATTTAAACATATACAAATGATTTTTTAGTTTAACAAAAATATTAGAAAAACATTAAATACAACAAAATATAACACATTCTATCTTCTTCTTTTTTTTTGTCGATGCGTGAGCACGTTGATAAGGGTGTTGCATCATGCGACGGGTAGGCATAGCACACCCCAACTTTGTGGGGGGTCAAGGAAGACGCTGCGGAGATAACCGGTAAAAGTTTGTCGCTAACATGGTTTTCGGGTGAGGGTGCTATGCGCGGTCACAACTTTGTACCAGAAGTCGAGGACTGTATGCGGACCACTCTGAAAGAGGTATTCTAAAGTCTGTCTTCGAAACCAGATGAGTGTATGGTGCTTAGCAAGAGGATAGTGAAATGTCTGGGGCAACAACAAGAAATCTAGGGTTACTGTCGTTGGTGTGGCACGGAAGTAAAAGTCCACGATTCGTTGGATGAGGAACCAAACGTTTCGTTTTAGAAGGCACGTAAGACGGTGCTCGTCGGTGTCTTCAAGCTGACAGTCAGGACAGAATGGGGAGGTGGCCAGTCCTATGCGATAAATTCGACTATTAGTCGTGAATCTGCCGTAGACTAAAACATACTAGAGTGCAGACACAGACAACGGTAAAAAGGGTGCATGCACACACCCCCAAACCGTTCGCCAGTGAATGTCAGGATGCTGTAACACCATGGGGTCGCAAGGGTTGGAGCGCATAAACAAACGATAATAGTCCTTTGTACGGGGAGGACGGGTGACTGGAAGATCGACCCGAACGTAACAGAGTTCTATGAAACAATTGGCGACATGGTACAATAATGGATAAATAGGTGGCATATTAATCGGTGGATCGAGAGAAGCTTGTCGGAGGATATCTAAGAGACTGCGTGTTAAGGACGGGACCGGCCCCCGCCAGTGCCACAACATAGTATGGACAAAGAGTGCAGAAGATCGTGCCCGCACGTTGACGAGTCCGAGGCCACCTTTTGCAGGAGGCAGTGTTAGAGTGTTGTAGCGGACTTTGAAGAGTGCCCCTGCTGACACGAAATATCCAAAAGCTGATTGGATGCGGCGGCCAAGGAGTAATGGCAGTGGGAGGATCTGGGCGACGTGTACCAGTTTAGGGGCGACATACATGTTGACATAGGACACGCGTTGGAGTTGGTTTAACTTACGGTGCACTTGACCGCGAACATGGTGCCGAATCGAATGCAAAAGCCTCCGGTAAGCGAGGGCCACTGTGCGGTGTGTGGAGCTCGTAAATTCGATGCCCAAGTAACGAAGGGTGGTACTGACTGGGAGTGGGGTCGGCACCATAACCGGGAGGTCACGCCCAACGTGCATTATAGTCGATTTGCGGACATCAAGAATGCTACCCGAAATACGTCCATACTGGTGGATCCATTGGATGGTGTCATTGAGTTCCGTGGAGGAGCAGGTGACAAAGGGGAGGTCGCCCGCATAAGCCCTGCAGTGAAAGGTGCAGTCACGCAAAGTGAGACCCTGCAGTCTGGAGGTAAGAACAGTGATGAGGGTCTCAAGTGCAATGGCGTTTAGAAAAGTAGACATAGGGCATCCTTGACGCACAGAGCGGCGTATAGGAATAGGCCCTACAAGCCTCCCATTGAGTTGTACCATCAAAACCGCGGGAAGCAGTAACCGGCGTATGGCATCGACAAAGAGTAATGGGAGCCCCATACGTGTCGCCTCCATAAGGAGGAATGGAGGTCGAACGCGATAAAAGGCACTCGTGAAATCGATGGATACCAGTTCTGCACGAAGGCGACAAACTACCGCCAGCGCGATAAGGTCACGGCAATCTCCTAGGGCTGTCTGTAGGGTCACCCCACAACCGCGTGCAGTCTGCTCCGGTGAAGGTGCGCATGCGTGCTGCTAATAGGCGTGCATAGATTTTATAGTCTGAATTCATTAATGCTAGGAGGAGATATGTAGAGACATGAGGCCCTCCCTTCGGCTTAGGCACAAGTAGAAGAATGCCAGTGACGAATTCTGATGGAATGGGGAAGAACGGAGTAAAGAGTTCCTGAATCATTTCCGTCCAGCGAGGAAGCATTAACGTGGTGAACGCCCGGTAAAACTCCACGGGGAGACCATCCGGTCCTGGTGATTTGTTCTTGGCCATCTTGCTGATCGCATCTACCACCTCTTCTGCGGTGATTGCAGGCATCGTGGACGTTGACTCCGCTACGGTGAGCGACCGATCAGGGGGAGGATGAAGATCATCATGAATTGGCGTTGCCGTCGGTTCGTCGTCATACAATCGGTGATAATGTTCAGCAGAGACAGACACCACTGCTGCCTGTGTCGTGTGGTGAACACCGTCGGAGGTCGTGATATTGGGGACGAAAAGTCGACGTCTACGACGGTGGTCGGATGCGGCATGGATTATGGATGGCGTTTCGTCGAGGAGGAGGTCCTGTCGTCGGGAACGCACCACGACACCATACAGTCGTGCACGTTGGAGAGAGAGGAGACGAGATTTAGCACGCTGTCGTTCCCTATGGGTGTCAGGTTATGGAGGGAGCGCATCGGGCTCACGGAGGACGGCGTAGTGAAAATTTGTGGTATCTCGATGCCATGCTGCTGCTTCCTTGCCTCATTTCATGAAGATCTTTCTGATCGCAGGTTTGGCACATTTGAGCCACCAATGGAGCGTGGATGTGTACTGCGGGAGGCGTCGTTCGCAAGACACCCATGTAATGGCAATACATTGTCGGCAGTGTGGATCATTAAGGAGGGAGGCGTTAAGCTTCCAGTAACCTCTGCTGCACCATACTGAGTGAGGTGGCAAAGCCAGGGACTAATGACGGCACAATGGTCCGAATATGCAAGGGGCCATCGTTCAGCTTGGGAGACTTTTCTGCCAAGGTGGGCAGAGACATAAAACCGTCACAGTCTACTCGCAGAATGTGCTGTATAATGGGTAAAACCGGGGGTATTGGCATGAATTTTCTCCCAAAGGTCCACTAGATGAAAATCTTCGATTAAGGTGAGCAGCGCCGGGCATGGCGAATAACCAGGCATTTGGTCCTGCGGATGGAGGACGCAGTTGAAGTCGCCTCCCATGATAAGGAGATCATAGCGCCCAGCAAACAGGGGCGCCACGTCATGACCGAATAAAAGTGGACCGCTGCCGACGGTTCGTGGACGCGGGGCGAAGATGGTAACAGCCATGCCCCTACCACAGGGAAGGATTGTCGTGTCCGTGAGTGGGATTCTTTCGCGTATGTAGAAAGCCACTCCAGGCCCTGATTGATCGCATGTGGACGTGTGTGAGTCTCAGCCGTAGACCGGTGGTAGCGTGGCAACGCGAACTTCCTGAAGAAGGGCAACGTCGACGTCAGAGGCACGAAGCATGTCACATAGGAGCTGCAGTTTGGGTGCAGTGCCGGTCATGTTGATGTTCAGTGTGGCGAACCGGTACGTTTCTTTTAGTGGTGGTGGATGAGCATCTACCATCACCGAGGGGAGTATGAGTAGGCCACCGACACGAAGTCCCGTCCCATCTGCTGCAGTGCCTCGCTTTTGATGTTAAAAGGCGGCCTCGTCTTAGGTAGGCAACTCTTCCGGAGGAGGGGGCGTACCTTCCTCAACGTCGTCGGCCCATGCTCCTGTGCCTTGGGTCTGTCCAATGCCCACGGGAATGGCGTATGCCCCCGGTAGCTGAGTGGTCAGCGCGACAGACTGGCAATCCTAAGGGCCCGGGTTCGATTCCGGGCTGGTTCTTGTGTTGTCCTAATCATCATCATTTCATCCTCATCGACGCGCAAGTCGCCGAAGTGGCGTCAGATTGAAAGACTTGCACAAGGCGAACGGTCTACCCGACGGGAGGCCCTCGTCACACGACATTATTTATTATGGGAATGGCATCGTGGTGAGAGAGATCTGGAGCTGTCGGCGGGGAGGCAGTCGTCTCAACCTGCGCACCGATCGTTTCATTGTGCATGACGGCCTCCATGGTGGTCCCGTCCTGCGAAACGTCTTGTTCCTCGTGAAAGCTGTCCGCCGACCTCTGCGTGGAAATGTCGGCTGGTTGGGTGTCGTCTTCGTCGTCTGGGGTGGCGACGCTTTGAGAGCCCGTGGGTGAACGGCAGCGGTGTTTGCGCACGTGTTCCTCAATGTCGGACGATTGGAAGGAGGAGCGTCGACCTGGTTCGAAGGCGTCGGTGGGTACAATGAAATCGTCAAACAGGTGTTGTGAAGAAGTACTGGTCTCCTCAGCGTTCGGTGCGGGAGCCTGTTCGGCGGCAAGGTTGTCAGGTGGGACGTCTGCACCGTCCGTAGGTGGATGGGACGGTGGGACTTCCCGATCGGAGGGACCGGGCGACGGACTGGACGAAGCTGTAGACGTGGCGAGAGCCGCTGCATAAGTGACTGGTAGGGCGGTCATCGTGGGTGTGACGGACGCTTCCGACAATAGGAGCTGCGCAACACGTCGTTGAATGCATTCAGACCGTAAATGACCTTCTTTCCCGCAACCGGAACAGGTCCGAGGTTGGCCGTCATACATTATAATGGCACGGCAGCCTCCGATACGTAGATAGGAAGGCACGTGTTTCTGAAACTCGATGCGGACCTGTCCGACACCGTTTAAGGGGACACAGTCGCGAGGGAACTCCCATAAGGAATCAATGCTAAAACGAGCAAACGTAAGGTACACTTTCTGAAGTAACTAACAGAGATAAAGACCTGAAACTTTTACAGTGTACAGCTGAAACATCATTCTCAAATCACATAAAAAATGGTTAATGTATTTTATATATTTCATGAGTAATCATTTTTTTGTTCTATAAGACAAAAAATTAAAACTTTTCTAAACACCTGTTCTTTTTATCACTAATGGTCTATTTTTTATCTAATTAATCATCGTTGTATTAACAAGAGATACTGTAAGTGTGATGTCTGTAGCAGTCATAGTTTTTGAGAAAAGTGTATCAGAAGGTCAAAAAATGTAGTTTTGAGAAAAATGGTATTAAAGTTTTTCATGCAAGCAAGTAATGTACAATGTCATAAAGACACACTTTTAAAACATTCCAGGGCTATACTGTGGCTCAGCTTCTTGATATTTATCTTCTTTTCTTCTTTTCTTTGATCTTCTGGCTATCCTGGCCTCCTTGGTAGCATTTCCTGCAGAAATATCAGCATAACGGATACGTTCCATGTCAATCTTTTTCAGTCCCCTTTCAGTATTTACACTATCCTTTGTTCCCAAGAGTCTTAATGCATCAGTCTGCTTTGACACACCAGCATTGAAGCACATCACTGCTTCATGAACACCATATTTTAGTGTTTCTTTTCTAACGAAAACAGTTTTTGGTAGCCTTGTCCAAATGACAGAATTCAAACTTTCATTTGGGTTTTTCCATGGAGACACCTTTTCAAGAGCTCTTGTTGGCTAAGGTCTCTGAAAATGGGTTTCACAGCTAGCAGGATTTTTTCTGGAATTCAATGTTTGTGCTTATAGCTGGAAGATGTAGCTGGGTTGTTGAATTTGCACCAGCTGTCAGGTCCCCTTGGGCAAAGGTTATGTTGTGGTTCCTCATCTGTTGGAATTTTATGGAAGAATATAGCCCAGATGGCTCTCCTCATTGCTTCTACATTGTTGCAGTTATTTCTAATGGCCATACCATAATAAGTCTGGATCCTCTCTATTTCAGCCTTTGTCAGGTCCCCTTTACCACCTAACTTTTTTTCCTTACATATCTTTAGAAGTCGTGATCCCATTCTTTTCTGTACATATCCTATACATTCCAGTTTATTAATTTTGACTTTAGGCCCATAAGGTTTATCTTCTACCACTTTCTGATAAGCCTTACTGTCCCCGTCCCCAAGATAGTCTGTATAGAGGATACCTCTTGACTGCACAGACCTTTTGAAAATGTTAGCAATACCAGCCACTTCCATGCCTCCACTAGAACCATCATAGTCCTTTTTGCACACATGTTGTGTAGTGGGATCTTTGCTACAGATGTCACAAAACTTAGTAATAATTTCAATATCCAGAACCTTCCCAGTATCAAAAGAAGCTGCTGACACAATGTCATTTAGGGATGTATGCCCATCAAAACCATCAGGAATTTGCTTTGGGTCATATTTCGTATCATTCAACTGAACTGCTTCTTTGGCTGCTTTCAACATTGTAGATTCACTTACCTCAGCTACAACTGCACCAATAGTCTTGTTGTAAACATCAAACTTTCTTGGAGGTGGAGGAATGTTCATCACTGCACAAAGAACAGCACCTGCACTTCGCCCTTTTCCAATAGATCTAAGTGCATACACAAATCTTACATTGTTTTCATACAATCTGCTTCTTGTTACGTGGGATGACATTGTATTGGCAGTACAGCTACATTCCAAACATGTCAAAACTAAATTAGAAACTATTCCCTTGGTTTTCACCACATCTTCGTGCAAAGTAACGTTTCCACCACAGTTTTTACAATTTGTGTGTTTTTCGATAAGTTCACGTAATAAACTCATGGAGATCAGAATGTTCACACCACATATTGCATTCTCACGCATTTGAGAGGCACTTGGAAAACCGGCAGCACCTACAAGCTTCTTGCTTGAAGCACTGACACTCGCACTGACTTCACTTTCAATATTATTTTCTTCCCTCTGTTCAAAACTAGCAGTTTCGCGGTTTATTTTTACATATTTATTTCCACGAAACTTAGGCTTATATCCAAACTTCCTTATTCTACCCATTGTGTTATAACGTTTCACAAAATCATTACATTTGTATCACCAAAACGTAAACAACTAGGCTTGAAGAAACTAACAAACGATAGTCGACAATGCAGACAGGCTGGCAAACATCAGAATAACAATACTCTCTTGCAACCCAAATAAAGAGTATTTATATCCGTGGAACATAAATGATTGTTGTACTATAGTCAATGCTGACTACTGCGCAAGACACAGTAAAAATGGACGTGGCGCTAGTTACCATGCTTCACGAACAAATTAATAACTCCGAATCTAATAATCAGATTTGTATGAAACAAACGGCATTTTGTAGCCAAATAATTGGAGCATAGATTAAGACTAAAAAAAAATTCGATTTTTTTGAGCCTGTTCGCGACTGTGTCCCCTTAAAACGGGACAGATTTGAAATTGTACCCATTATCCCTTTTACTGACCGACCAAGTACAACAGGCATGGGACGCCATTCCACAAATTGACATCCGGCAGCTGTACAACATAATACGCCCACGTTTGAATGCACCAATTAAAGATTCTCGAGGCTACACCGGTTATTAATGTACCAGAATTTCACATTTGCACGGGCTTATTCAAGCTTGCATTAACCTGTGATCTTGCAATGTTAACCACTTAAATAAGTTAGATAAATGAATTCCGAAATATCGTTAGTCTCCACTAATTACTTTTTGGTGTTAAGATTTTTTCTGCCAGACACTTAATTCTAAATTTCAGAGTAGTCATGCAGATGTAGATGTTGATGTTCAGAGAATATACACTCCTGGAAATTGAAATAAGAACACCGTGAATTCATTGTCCCAGGAAGGGGAAACTTTATTGACACATTCCTGGGGTCAGATACATCACATGATCACACTGACAGAACCACAGGCACATAGACACAGGCAACAGAGCATGCACAATGTCGGCACTAGTACAGTGTATATTCACCTTTCGCAGCAATGCAGGCTGCTATTCTCCCATGGAGACGATCGTAGAGATGCTGGATGTAGTCCTGTGGAACGGCTTGCCATGCCATTTCCACCTGGCGCCTCAGTTGGACCAGCGTTCGTGCTGGACGTGCAGACCGCGTGAGACGACGCTTCATCCAGTCCCAAACATGCTCAATGGGGGACAGATCCGGAGATCTTGCTGGCCAGGGTAGTTGACTTACACCTTCTAGAGCACGTTGGGTGGCACGGGATACATGCGGACGTGCATTGTCCTGTTGGAACAGCAAGTTCCCTTGCCGGTCTAGGAATGGTAGAACGATGGGTTCGATGACAGTTTGGATGTACCGTGCACTATTCAGTGTCCCCTCGACGATCACCAGTGGTGTACGGCCAGTGTAGGAGATCGCTCCCCACAACATGATGCCGGGTGTTGGCCCTGTGTGCCTCGGTCGTATGCAGTCCTGATTGTGGCGCTCACCTGCACGGCGCCAAACACGCATACGACCATCATTGGCACCAAGGCAGAAGCGACTCTCATCGCTGAAGACGACACGTCTCCATTCGTCCCTCCAGTCACGCCTGTCGCGACACCACTGGAGGCGGGCTGCACGATGTTGGGGCGTGAGCGGAAGACGGCCTAACGGTGTGCGGGACCGTAGCCCAGCTTCATGCAGACGGTTGCGAATGGTCCTCGCCGATACCCCAGGAGCAACAGTGTCCCTAATTTGCTGGGAAGTGGCGGTGCGGTCCCCTACGGCACTGCGTAGGATCCTACGGTCTTGGCGTGCATCCGTGCGTCGCTGCGGTCCGGTCCCAGGTCGACGGGCACGTGCACCTTCCGCCGACCACTGGCGACAACATCGATGTACTGTGGAGACCTCACGCCCCATGTGTTGAGCAATTCGGCGGTACGTCCACCCGGCCTCCCGCATGCCCACTATACGCCCTCGCTCAAAGTCCGTCAACTGCACATACGGTTCACGTCCACGCTGTCGCGGCATGCTACCAGTGTTAAAGACTGCGATGGATAAAGGCGCTGCAGTCTGGAACCGCAAGACCGCTACGGTCGCAGGTTCGAATCCTGCCTCGGACATGGATGTTTGTGATGTCCTTAGGTTAGTTAGGTTTAACTAGTTCTAAGTTCTCGGGGACTAATGACCTCAGCAGTTGAGTCCCATAGTGCTCAGAGCCATTAGAACCATTTTGAACTGCGATGGAGCTCCGTATGCCACGGCAAACTGGCTGTCACTGACGGCGGCGGTGCACAAATGCTGCGCAGCTAGCGCCATTCGACGGCCAACACCGCGGTTCCTGGTGTGTCCGCTGTGCCGTGCGTGTGATCATTGCTTGTACAGCCCTCTCGCAGTGTCCGGAGCAAGTATGGTGGGTCTGACACACCGGTGTCAATGTGTTCTTTTTTCCATTTCCAGGAGTGTACGAACAGGGTAAGATTGTGTCTTTCAGATACGGAGGCAGACGTTGTGATGGTCATCGTAGAGGGAATTAATGCCGTAGACTGGTTGTGTATAATAATTGCTCAACCCCGCAAACACTCTGAGACTTGGAGGAAAAGTCCATAAAATCGTAGGCATTAGGTACCTCGAGCAAGATGTTGTGGAAGAAAGTAAGCAAGCTGCTGGTTAAAGAGTGCCAGACCGTGTCCTAGCTAGTGGGCATGTAGCCGAAAATGTAAACATTCATTTAAAAGTCATTATAGCCATAGTTATAAACGAACAGATGTAAAATTTTGCATCTGTGAAGAAAAAGATCTGTCATGTAATGGAAAATGAAATAAAATACCCAGGATTAATATTTTGTCAAAAAAAAAAAGAATTTTTAATTTTTATTCTTTCATAAAAAGCCTTAAGTCAAATACTAATCACGTAATGAATTTGAAAATATTACTGTAGGGCAATAAGAATGTTAGAAGACCATTGAGGACCTATGGAACTATTATTTCGTAAAAATTTTATTATGTACAGAGTTTTGAATTTTACACATTGAAAATTAAGTTTTTTTTTCTACTTACAACCCTGTATATAAGAATGCAATAGAAGGATATTGCATTTTTGAGTTCCAATGAGACAGCAACAGATTGCGAACAGCTTCTGAAAATTTAATAGCGTTTGCGCATATATTTTTTGAGAAAAGGCTTCTTATAATGCAAAAAATGTAAAACTGAGAAAATGCGATTCAAAGATTTTCTTCTCGTGTTACGACATATAATAAGCTTAGCTCAGCTTTGAAATCCTCCATACTGATACTCGCCACCCTGCAGGTTTCTCTTCTCTCCCATTTTGATCAGTCTGGCCTTTATTTTTAGGTAAGACAGTGATCTGTCAGCTTTCCTGGCCCTTCTCTCCTCGATGGTGTAAAATGC